>NC_056730.1:576816885-577079638 GCF_019279795.1 Protopterus annectens | reverse complement strand
GGATGCTTCGGACCAGGCATCCAAATCCGAAGGAATCGAAGACGCCGGAGCCCAGGTCATCGGCTCCGAGCTCTTCAGTTAAAGTTAGATCACCGGTTCCACAGACTTGGGGCCGAGTGTTCAACTGTTGTCAGTTCGAGCCTCGAGTCTTGGAACCAGTGACGGAGCTCCCTCCCCGACACTGTTGAGGTCGGCCCGCCTTCGATTCCTTCGACCCGCTCTTCCAGACCCCTCTCTGATACTGATGTAGACCGTGTGGTGCAGAAGTTAATGGAGAATACGGCCTTATCCAAACTCATCTCGGTCCTCTCAATTGGTGTCGAGACTTGAAGGCCTTCCACTGTCTCCATCTGTTCCTCCTCCGAGACCTGTCCAGTCTTCGGAGCCGGAAGAGGCTGAGCTGCTGATTGTGGAGCCCTCGGTGCCAGAACCGCCTTTTCTCGGTCGGCTCCGTTCACCTCGACTCCGGATCCGTACCGTGTCTCGGAGCCGAAGATCCATCCTGGGTTCTGGGACCGAGAGTCGGACCGATATTTCGGTTCCGACGCCTCCTCTCTCGGGGCCTCGGCTCGGATCGACTCGGTTCCGTCCTCGGGGTCGATGCCTTCAGTGCCTGTTTCGGGGATTCTTCCCATTTCTTCGGAACCGGGAGATACCTCGACTCGGGACACGGGGGCCTTCGATCTCATAAGGAAGGTGTTGTCTACCCAGACAACCACATCAGCAGAAACAGCTTCTCCTCCCCATAAAGGTCTGTTATCCTCCTCTGCACCCATGGCTACAGCTAAGCGTCGAGCACCTGTGTCTCAGCCACCCCTGAGGGTGCCCCCTCTTCTCGGAGGCTTCTTCGATGCTCCCCCCGAAGAAGTCCCTAGGAAAAGATTGTGTAAGAGGAGACACTTAGATTCTCCACAAGAATCTTTGACATCCGATACTGACTTGGATGAGTCAGAAGGGTCCCCAAAGTCACCTTCAGAAGATGTCCCTTTTTCTGACATCTGGGAGATCCTAAAGCAGAGAGGTGATTGGCAGTCCTCCCCGTCTGAGGATGAGTCAGTCTTGCTGAAGGCATTTGGTGCTCGTCCTTCCTCCTCCTGGGTCACTCCGCCCTTCGATGAGTTAATGGAGCTGATTGCTCGAAGGGCGTGGGAGGCTCCTGACACGGTGGAGCCAGTCCCTAGAAAGCCTAATAAGTATATTACAGCACCCCAGGACAAGGCTTATCTAACAAAAGGAGTTCCAGTGGACGCTATGGTGGTGGCAGCGGCCACGAAAAGGAGATGTCGGAATCTTCCTCATCTGTCCATCCCCTAACAAAGATTCTAGGACCATGGACAGGTACAGGAAGCGCATTTTAGTTCAGCGGCTTTTCTATGCGATCCCTGAACTATTTGACCCACTTCACACGACTACAGAGGGATCTAATCAAAGAGTTGGGAGATACCCTCCAGGGTACTACAGATGCTGCTGTCTCGAGAAAGTTACAGCACAACTCAATACCCTTACATCCATTGTAAACTCGTCCATGAGGCTGATCTCATATGCAGCCGAAGGTTCGAGTAGGGCAGCAGCTTCAGCGATTGCTCTTCGTAGACAATCCTGGATGCGCTTATGTTCATTTGCGGAAGCCTTCAAGTCTTCCTTTACTAACGCCCCATTTGACGGTGCCACTCTCTTTGGCCCCAAAGTAAAGGAGACCCTTACCCGGTGTGAACAGGAGGGAAAGACTCTGTCTGCTGTCGGAGTCCGTTTTTCCACCCCATCCAGACCGTACCCCAAAGGGCAACGCGGTGGGAAAATGTGGATGTTCTTCATCTCACATTGCTGCAGTCCTTACTTATGGGTAGTCCGCTGTCCTCGGTCGGCCCGAATACCAAAGTATTAGGCTGACGTCGGTCATGGGCGCCTAGATCTGACATCAGAGCGTCAGGGTATAAAAGCGCCATATCCTCAGTCTTTTTTGCCGCATGGTCCGATGCAGAAGCAGCGTTGCAAGTGCCGTTCGGCGTTCTGAAATTTTTCGTTTTCGGAGTTTCAGACCGATACCAAGTTGGGCTAAGTACCCGTTGGGAATATTTTGTTTTTCTTGCCTCAGTTACTTACCGGATGTCAGAAAAAGTGAATAATTGTATTTCTTGTGGGAAACAGATACATAGGGATTACCACTCGCTTTGTATTCCTTGTTTGGGACCGGAGCACAACGTAGTTGGGTGTCGGTTTTGTGCTAGGTTTAATAAGCGCACTATAAAACGGAGGTTAGATTGCACTAGGTTAGTCTTTGGCAAGAGGTGTAATTATAATATGCCGTCGGATGTTCCGACGCCTGCTTCTAAGAAGCGCAAAGACAAATCTTTAAAGCCTAGGCAGGATGATTCGTCTGTTACGGACGCCGGATCTTTAGAAGCTACAGCTGAACAGGTGGATCCGGCTGAAGTTTCTGTTGAGTCCCAGGGGGAAACTTTGATTTTACATGATGTGGCCTCTCAGGAGGCAGGTCAGGCTGAAGGGGCCTCTCAGGTTACTATTCTCCCTTCTATGCCTAAGGTGGTTAGGCCTTCTGTTACTGTTTCTAAGGCTCCTTCTAAGGGCAGGTCTGTTTTGCCTTCCTCTGGTGTCAGTTCTGGTTCTTCAGGGTCTGTGCCTAAAAAGCACATGCTTAAAATGGCAGAGGATTTGATTACGTTAGAGGTTCTATGCCCCCTCCGGATAAGAGGCCCAGGATGGAGCCAGAGTTGGAAAGCTTGGAGCAGGCCTCAGATGATTCAGAGTCTTCTGCTGAGGACATTCAAGATTTCCCTCCTTATTCTGATTCTGATGCAGAGGATTCCACTCCTTCTGCTTCTCCTCCAGAGGATTTTTCATTTTCAGAAACTCTGCATTCCATGAGGGAGCATTTTAAGTGGGAAGGACAGGATTACTCTGATTCACGGAAGAGACTTAGGGAGTTCTTGTTTTTACCACAGCATAGACCCTTAGCTATACCTCCGGTTTTAGATGTTGTTTCAGATGTTTTCTCGGAAGCTTCTCTTAATCCAGATTCTGTGCCTCCTGCTCCAGTTAAACCGGACAGGTATTACAGGGTGCCTGAGGCTCATAAATATCTTTATAAGAGTCCTAGGGCGGACCCAGAAACTATTAGTCAGGGGCCTAAGGGTGTTAGAGCCTCTGTTGTTAAGAATCCGGTTCCTCTGGATAAGGAAGCTAGAGCCTTGGATAGATGGGGTAAGAAGGTGTATACCTCTTCTACTTTAGCAATGAGAGCGTTGAACTGCCAGTTTCATATGTTGAAGTATCAGAATTTCCTCCTTTCTCAGCTAAGATCTAAAGTGGATGCTTTGGCAGAGGGCATAGAGTGTAAAGAATTGCAGGATTTAGTGCATGTTTCTGAACAGGTGGGAAAGCACTCTTTGCAATGTGGTTTTGATGCTTTACAGGCTTCTTCTAGGGTGGCTGCCACTGGTTCAGTTATTCGTAGGCACGCCTGGCTTAAGGATCAGAATTTGTCTGAGCATGTTAAGTCTAGAATTCTGGATGCCCCTTTACAGTCTGAAGTTTTGTTTGGTCCTCCTGTGGAGTCAGTCTTAAAGAAAATGGAAGACAAGGCTAAGTCTATGCAGACTGTTAAAGATTTTTTGCAGGTACAACCTCCAAAGTTTAGTAGAAATTGGCCTTCTAAGGGGTGGACGTACCCTTCTTCTGATTCTCAGTCTAGGGGTAGATCAGGCGTGGTAGGGGCAGAGCTCAGAGTACCTTCAGGCCGAGACAATGGAGTTCGCCTGCTCAATCTGCTGGTGAGGGCAGGGGCCAGTCCTTTCGTAAACAGGCCCAATGACCTGCATTTTCAGCTGCCAGATTCTTCTTGCTTGGCAGCTCCTTTGGGAGGAAAGTTGGCTCTTTTCAAGCAAAATTGGCATTTAGTCACCCAGGACAAATGGGTATTGGACATTATAAACCGAGGTTACAAGTTCTATTTCCATACCATGCCTCCTTTCAAGGGCATCCCAGACGTCCCTCCTCAGCAAAGGATAGAGGCTCACAAACAAATTTCTTTACTTCTTCAAATAGGAGCTATACAGCCAGTTCCTCTGTCAGAAGTGGGCCTAGGATTTTATTCTCGCCTGTTTCTAGTTCCAAAGAAAAGGAACACGTGGAGACCAATTTTGGATTTATCTATCCTCAACACTTACCTGGACATTCCAAAGTTCAAGATGCTGACTTTACAACAACTTTTACCTCTGTTGGGAAAAGATCACTGGATGGTTACTCTGGATCTCAAAGAGGCTTACCTTCATGTTCCTATCAGGCCCAGTTGCAGGAGGTACCTGCTGGCTGGAAATTTACATTATCAGTTCTCTGCATTGCCCTTTGGCTTATCTACTGCGCCCAGAGTGTTCACAAAGGTTCTGGCTCCAGTGATAGCTTTTTTTAGACTAAGAGGAATACAGATTTATCCTTATTTGGACGATTGCCTGATTATTGCACAAGAAAAGGACGAACTTCTTCATCATCTACAGTATGTGATGGCAGTGTTAAGATGCCTAGGGTATTCTGTGAACGAAATAAAGTCCAGTCTAGTACCCTCTCAGGACATGTGCTTTCTGGGTGTGAGACTGAATACAGCTTCCCAGATGGCTTTTTTGACCCCGGACAAACAAAGAAGCCTTTCTCTTTATTTCCATCAAATGTCTCTACGGTCCAGGCTGACTGCAAGGACAGTCCTTCAAGCCTTGGGGTTCATGGCATCTTGTATTCTGGTGCTTCCCAATGCCAAATTGCATATGAGGAAGCTTCAATGGTATCTCAAAATGTGTGGACACAGCACTGCCAAGATCTAGACACTGTCATTCAGATAATACCTTGCATTCAGAAGGAGTTTTTGTGGTGGGCTCAGGAATGTCACCTAAACAAGGGACTCTCTGTGACCCAGCCAGAGGCGAGTCAGATTCTAACGACAGATGCCTCGGACAAGGCTTGGGGAGCACACCTCAATGGAAAATGGGTGCAAGACACGTGGCCTGTCAAACTCCAACATTTGCATATCAACTTGAAGGAAATGTTAGCAGTCCAGTTTGCATTGATGGCTTTCAAAGATTTACTTCACCCAGGGCAGGTGTTGATTCAAACAGACAACACTACTGTCATGTGGTACATCAACAAGCAAGGGGGAACCCATTCTTACCCTCTTTGCAGGCAAGCGATGATTTTGTGGGAAACTGCTCTCAATCTACACCTTAATCTTCAGGCAAGGTTTCTTCCAGGAGCACAGAACTCCTTAGCAGATGTGTTGAGCAGACAAATAGTGGATCCTCACGAGTGGAAATTGGATCCTCATGTATTTCAAAAGTTGACAGTGTTATGGGGAACTCCAGACATAGATCTGTTCGCTTCTCCACTAAATTGCCAGTTGCCCAAGTTTTGCACAAAAATGTTTCATCACACAGCTTGGAAGGTGGACGCTCTATCATTCAGTTGGAACAATCTGCATGTATATGCCTTTCCACCTCTGCCTCTTCTTCCCAAGGTACTTTTGAAGGCCAGACAAGACAAGCCAACCATGATTTTGATAGCACCGGATTGGCCTTGACAACACTGGTACCCACTACTGAGGAGTTTAGTACGAGAACCTCCATGGCCTCTGCCTTTGATTCCGCACCTTTTGTCACAAGAGGGCAATCACTTCCTCAATGTCAAGATTCAGTCTCTGCATCTAACAGCCTGGCATATTCTGTTTTAGACTCTGGAGGGTCTCAGCTTCCACAACAAGTTTTGAATGTTATTTTGGAGGCCAGGAGGCCTAGTACCAGGAAAGTTTACTCTGATAAATGGAGGAGATTCTTTATTTGGAGCAAAGGAAAGGACTTTGATGTCTCCAAACCTGATTTAAGTGTTGCTCTTCAATATCTTACTGAGTTATTGGACAAGGGTTTGTCTTTTTTCTCGATAAAGGTCCATGCTGCAGCCATTTCTGCTCACTATGATTGTGACCCTCCTTTATTCTCTCATCCTTTGTTTAAACAATTTCTTAGAGGGGCAAAGAATATAAGACCCCCACGTAGAGCTCCTACTCCTGCTTGGGATCTCAATTTTGTGTTGGAAAAACTTACTCTACAACCTTTTGAGCCTGCAGCTACTGCCGAGTTAAAGTATTTGTCATGGAAAACTGCTTTTTTGTTGGCCATTACCTCTGCAAGAAGGGTTTCTGAATTACAGGCCCTCATGGCAGTGGAGCCTTTCCTGATTTTTCATAAGGATAGGGTATCTTTGCGTACTAATCCTTTCTTTATGTCTAAAGTGGTTTCTAGTGTGGCCTTAAAACAAACTATTCATTTGCCTACTTTTTATGCAAACCCCTAAAATAAAGGGGAGAAAATTTTGCATACTTTGGATATTCACAGACAGTTGCGTTATTATTTGAGCAGAACCAAGGAGTTCAGACAGTCTCAGCAGTTGTTTGTTTCTTTTGCTTTGGGTTCACAGGGTAAACCTGTTTCAAAACAAACTATTTCTAAATGGATTGGGTTTTGTATTTCTTTCTGTTATTCCCATCATGGTAAGGAGATTCCTGCTGGAATCAGGCCTCATTCCACTAGGGCTACTGCTACTTCTACGGCCTTTCTAAGGGGGGTAGCTACAAAAGACATTTTGGAGGCAGCTACTTGGAGTTCAGTGCATACTTTTTCTAAACATTACCACCTTCCTCTTTATTCTAAGTCTAGGGCTGGATTTGCCACTGCAATTTTACAGGGCATTTTAACAGCCCTTAATGCTCTATGATTTTTACCAACCTCCCTTTCCCGTTGCTTTGGGATTCTACCCATAAGTAAGGACTGCAGCAATGTGAGATGAAGAACATAGTACAGTTTTGTACCTACCATAAATGTAGATGTTCGAAGATCTACATTGCTGCAGTCCAATTTACCCTCCCTCCTTCCCCACTGTAGTTTGACATGGTGCTTTGCTTTAGGTGATGGTTGTTGTTGGGCTTGTTTTTGGGAGGTATTCTATTTTTGGCTGTGGCCTTTCTTGTTTGGCCTTCTGACATCTGGGGCAAGAAAAGACTGAGGATATGACGTCGGTCATGCGCCTTTATACCCTGACGCTCTGATGTCAGATCTAGGCGCCCATGACCGACGTCAGCCTAATACTTTGGTATTCGGGCCGACCGAGGACAGCGGACTACCCATAAGTAAGGACTGCAGCAATGTGGATCTTCGAACATCTACATTTATGGTAGGTACAAAACTGTACTTTTCGAAAACCCCAAGGTTCTTTCCCAGGCACACAGGGTGATGCCCCCTCTAGAGGCAGAGGAGGAGGCAGAGGTGGAAGACGCCGCCCTGGCGGCAGAGGGGGTCCGCAAAATCAAGGTGACAGGGATACCCCCCCTGGAAAACCTTTCCAGCACTCCTGAGAGGAGGCCCGACTGTCCTGCTCTGGAGGCAGTCGGGGGTCGCTTAGCTTTATACCCTCAGGCCTGGCAAAACATTACTACAGACAACTGGGTAAAAGCGTTATTACCAGAGGTTACAGAATACCATTCCTATCCACCCCATTCCAAAGAGAAGACTCCCAGATGTGCCCCATCTGCGAGAACCAGCAGCTATAGAAATTTCAAAGCTGCTAGAAAAAGAGTCATCCAACCAGTCCCAGCGGACCAAAGAGGATTCGAACTTACTCAAAGTTCTTTTAGTTCCAAAGAAGACAGGGGACTGGAGGCAGATTCTGGACCTAAGCAACCTCAATACCTTCACAAGAAAGAAAAGTTCGAATGGTCACGCTTCAATCGATCCTTCCATTCTTACAGAAGGACGACTGGATGTGCTCAATAGATCTGAAGGACGATACTACCACATCAAAATGGCCAGGGCGTCCAGAGATCATTTGCTTCGGCTGGGAGCCAGTCACTTTCAGTTTCGAGCCCTGCCCTTTGGTCTGACCTCAGCCCCAGGGTTTTCACCAAATGCATGGCAGTGGTAGCGTCTCACCTGAGACGCCTAGGATTCCAGGTGTTTCCGTATCTGGACGACTGGCTCCTTTCTGCCACCACCCAGCCGACTGATACAGGCCAGGGATTACACCAATTTTGTGTTCACCTCGAATTTCCGTAAATTTCAAAAATCTTTACAGCCATCACAGCGTATCTTATTCATAGGAGCGGAATTGGACGCATCAGTTAATTCTAAGGCTTCCTCCAGAAAGGATAGCTTCACTACAAAGCCACATATCTCTTCTTCTATCATCCAGAAAATCCCCAGCAAAACTGGTACTAAAGGTTTTGGGTCTCTTGGCAGCTTCTCTCATTGCGATACCATTGGGAAGACTGCACATGAGAGTTCTACAATGGCTACTGTTTGCTAAATGGTCGTTCCAACAGCTACCTCTGACCCACGAAATTCTGATCACAAATACATGCAAATCTCACCTAGCCTGGTGGCTTCGGACTTGCAACCTTTCCAGCGGAAGACCATTTGTGCTACCACCGACAGCTACGGTGACCACGGACGCTTCCCTGATAGGGTGGGGGGGCATCTTTCAGGGACAGACAGTCCAAGGCGAATGGACCAATTTAGAGTACAATCTGCACATCAATGTTCTGGAGTTGAGGGCAGTGTTTCTAGCATTGCAACACTTTGCTCCCCTTCTTCCTCTAGGGACTATTGCAGTTCAGACGGACAACATGTCTGTAGTCTGGTACATAAACAAACAAGGGGAACCAAGTCCTATCAGCTATGCAGAGAGGCCATGAGAATCTGGCAATGGGCGGAGTCCACGGGTCGCTTTCTGATAGCAACGCACATCGGGTCATCCAACGCCATAGCCGACAGGCTGAGCAGAGCAATCCTGTTGCCGCAAGTGGTCCCTAAAACAGTCAGTTGCGAAGAAGATTTTTCGCAAGTGGGGCCAGCCTTCCTGCGATCTGTTTGCGTCTCAATGAACGCCAAATGCAGGAGCTACTTTGCCCTATTACCCTCCAGGGGAAGTCCCCAGGGACGCTAGTTCACGATTGGCCCCGGTCTCCTGTATGCTTTTCCTCCTTTTCCCCTGATTGCGAAGTTTCTGCAGAAAGCCAACAACCTGCAAACGATCATCCTCATTGCCCCATTCTGGCCTCACAAATTTGGTTCCCTTTCTTCTGGCACACCGCATTCGGGGACCCTGGATCCTGGACCCAGAGCCAGATCTACTGACTCACTCGTCAGGGGCTCCCCACCCCTCGCTCCTGTCTCTCCATCTAGCAGCTTGGCTGCTCCGCTTCCCTACTTAGCCAGGTCTGATCTTCTTTCTCCTGCAGTTCAGAATATACTAGTGGCTTCTCATAAAGCTTCCACTACAAAGACCTACACTAGTAAATGGAGGCATTTTGTATTCTGGGCAAATACACAGCAATTGGACCCTGTCATAGCTCCTTTAAACAAAATCTTGGAGTTTTTAACAGAATTGTTCACCAAGGAGCTTCTCCTGCCACTTTAAGAGTGCAATTGGCTGCCATCTCCAACTTTCATGTGGAAGAATGTGGGGCTCCTATTATGGCCCACAGACTTTGTAAGGCCTTTTTAAAAGGGTCTTTCCATATTAGACCACCAGTTAGATCTCCTACATCGCCTTGGAATCTAAACCTTTTATTATCTAAATTGATGTTACCCCCATTTGAACCAGCTTCCTCTTGTCCATTGAAGTATTTGTCGTGGAAGACCCTCTTCTTGGTAGCCATTACATCCGCTAGGCGAGTATCTGAGCTTCAGGCTCTTTCCATTAAACACCCTTATTTGATCTTTCACTCTGACAGAGTATCTCTTCGCACTAATCCATCCTTTCTCCCCAAAGTTTGCTCTATTAATAACATTAATCAATCCATTGAATTACCCACCTTTTCAAGAATCACTCCAATAAATTGGAGTATATGTTACACAAGTTGGATGTCCATAGACAACTTAGATTTTACTTGGATAGAACAAAGGATCACAGGAAATCTGATCAACTTTTTGTAGCCTTTGCTGATAGCAGGAAAGGTGTAGCGGTTACTAAACGAACTCTTTCCAAATGGTTAACTGATTGTATTATCTATGTTTATGATTCTTCTAATCAAACTTTATCTGTCAAACCCAAAGGACATTCTACAAGATCAGTGTCTACATCCCTGGCTCATGCAGCTCGCCTACCATTAGACACTATTTGTGCAGCTGCTACTTGGTCTAAACCACATACATTCATCTCTCATTACAAAGTAGACAGGGTTTCTAGGGACAGGGCAACCTTTGGTTCCACTGTGCTCAAGAACGTCCTTCCGTGAGTTCCTCAGGAACATGGAGCTAGGGACGCTACCCAGGTGTAAGAACAAACGGCGAGATCGAACACTCTCACATGTAGAAGTTATGTCCTTACCAATAACGTTCCATGTGGAGTGTTCATCTCGCCTTTGTTCTTACATTCCCACCCTCCCACCCTCAGGAAGAACGTTCAGTTTGGTGCCTGGTCTGGGTTATTCTGCTTCTGCATTCGCAGTTGTTGTATATATGATGTACATGTGTATATTTATATATAGATATAAGTGTTTTTGCTTCTATGTAAATTTTTGGCATGAGTGTGTTCTCTCTCTGACTGCTGGTTTGCTTGCAAACTAGATCTGAGGTAAAGGCAGAGGGGGATTGTGGGTATTAGGTTGTCTCGAGCTTCTTCTCGATGCAGAGCTTGCAAGCGGCCGACATGGAGCCGAGGATCGGCTCCGAACCCAGGTGTAAGAACAAAGGCGAGATGAACACTCCACATGGAACGTTATGGTAAGGACATAACTTCTATTTCTTGTTGTAGGCTTCCTTAGTTTGCTCCTGTCTTGCTGATAACCTCTTACTAACCCAAATCTACCATTATTTTCTTTTTGTCCCTTCTTCTAGAACTACCAGAGCCCCTCTAGCAGTCGGTTTCATACTTCCCTTTTCTTTCTTCCCGATACTCTATTGAATATCCTCTCTGAAATTCTGTCTTTGCCAAATGTTCATGCTCATTTCTTTCCAAATGCATCTCCTGCAACATTTATTTAGAAATGTAGGGTACAAATACCATTCAGTATTTTTTCACTTTTTGTTCATACCTGTAAGTCCATTTACATTACATGACAATATGACTAGAGTAGCCATTATGATAGAAAGTTTTTTGAATATGCATGTTCAGTTATTACCTTACTTGCAAACGCTGTTTGGCAAGCTGGTCTGTTAGGTAGTTGCTTGTGCTCATTTCCGTTTGAACCTAGGTCATATTTTTTCAAGACACTTTTTTGCCTGAAACAACAGGTACAAGCAAGCAAAATCTGAGGGTAATGCTACTCAATGCTAGAAGTCTAAACCTCAAAATGCACTCACTCGAGGCACTCCTTAAAATGGAGAACATTGACATCTGTGCAGTGACAGAGACCTGGTTCAAAGCTCCAGAGAGCACCCCTGCATTACCTGGCTTCAATTCATACCACACCTTTCGGCCACCTAACCCAGAAAGAAGCACTAAAGGCAGAGGCGTGTCCATATTCATTAAGGATATCCACACCTCCAGGCTAGCTGCACAGCATAATGCATCCAAGATTATCCAAGTGCAACTAATTCTGGGCAAGACCGCAATCCAAATTGTAGCTTGCTACAGACACCCCACCATGCCCTAGGATTCACACTCCTCATTTCATGATACACTGGAAAGTATTAGGGTACAACCCAACACCCTAATAATGGGCGATTTCAACTACCCCACCATTAACTGGGAAAACTACTCATGTACCAACTCTTTTGCTCAACGTTTTCTAGAATTCATAAATTCCAACGCCTTGGATCAACTTATTCACACCCCCACCAGGGGCAGCAATATCCTAGAGCTGGTCATTACCAACATGGGAAACCGGTGTTCCACACCAGAGGTCAAATCCAACCACAAGCTAATCAGCCTAGACATCCACATCCCACCCCCAGCCCCAATTAGAGAAACCATCGTAAAAAACTTCTCAAAAGCCAACTTCACACTTCTTAAGACAGAAGTGGCAAACTTCATGACACCCATGCAGACGGACAATAGAGGTATGACTGCCGAATCCTACACAAATGCACTTTGTAAGCACTTACACGAGTTCATGGATCATGCTATCCCTAATAGAACTAAGATGTTATCCTCCAAAAAAAGGAAGCCAATCTGGTGGTTCTCTGCCATAAACAAACTGTACAACAGAAGAAAGAAACTGTTGCAAAAAAGAGTAAAATCCCATGACTGGAGGAACTCCCTGGTCAACCTCAGTAAGAAGCTGAGATCCCTCATAAAATCCTCCAAAGCTAGTTACGAAAACAAAATTGCCACTGACTCTAAAGACAACCACAAAGCATTCTATAGCTATGTCAAGAATCTAAATGGGAACACTCAGATCTGTTCTGAGTTGCAGCATAATGGCACTAAATATACAGAACCAACTGATATTGCCAACATCCTAGCAGATAGGTTCAGTGCTAACTTTACCCCCCTCTCACCCCCTAGAGGGCCCATATCTATACCGGAAGAATGCAAAGTTCCTATAATCACGGCTGCACAGGTAAAAAACACACTCTCCAAAGCCAAAAACACATCATCCATGGGACCTGACAGTATCCCAGGCTGCGTTCTACACGAACTACAGAATGAACTGGCACCCTACCTAAGTACCATGTTCAATCATAGCCTCACCTCAGGCTTTGTACCCACTGAATGACGCACCGCGACAGTTATCCCACTCCACAAAGGGGGAGCCACGACGGACCCTGGGAACTACCGCCCCATTAGCCTGACGAGCCTGGTCTGCAAGGCCATGGAACGTATCATCGTGGAACTCATAAACAAAGACATTGGTAATTTCCAAACTCTGGACCCTACTAAGTTTGGATTTGTAAAAGGCAGATCATGTCTCCTAAACCTGATTGACTTCTTTGAAGCAGTCACCAAAGCCATAGATGAGGGTAAAATGGTTCACACAGCTTATCTAAATCTCGCCAAGGCTTTTGACACCATCCCCCACTCTGGAATTATAGATAAGCTCACTAAACTAGGTATAAATCCCTATGTCACAAGATGGGTTGCCAACTGGCTCACGGACAGAACCCACACTGTGAAAGTAGCTGATTCCAAATCCGACATCAGACCAGTGACAAGTGGAGTACCACAGGGTTCAGTCCTAGGTCCTCTCCTGTTTGGTATCTACTTCTCAGATGTGCAGGCCAACACAGAAGGTCTTTGGCTAACAAAGTTTGCAGATGACTGCAAACTAGGAGCCATAATCGAAACTCCTAATGATGTGGACAAACTACAAAAGGGCCTCACTGAGACAGATACCTGGTGTCAAAGCCATGGCCTGAAGCTCAATGCCAAAAAGTGTATTGTCATCCCCTTTGGTAAAAAGTCTGTACCCATGAACTACCACATAGCTGGTAGTCTACTTAATGCCGAAAATGTGATAAAAGACCTTGGGACACAGGTGGACAGTAGTCTCTCCTTTGATAATCACATCGCCACATTGGTCAGGAAATCCTTCTACGTGGCACATCTCGTCACAAAAGGATTCTCATCCAGAAAAAAAGAGGTCATTGTTCCCCTCTACTCATCACTCATTAGACCCATTATAGAGTACAACGCCCCTTTTGGTATGTACCTCACAAGACATCTACAACAACTGGAAAGACCACAGAAATACCTCACAAAGAGGATTACTGGCCTCAAACAGATGCCCTATGCAGACCGTCTCAAAAAACTACAGCTTTACTCCATCGCATATCACCTACTCAGGGGCGATCTGTGCCTAACTATGTCAAACCCAGATCTGTTGGACATGCTCCACTTAAAGAAATCCCAATCCCTCCAAGCTACACACTCTAGGGACCTTAACCTTGTCACCACAATAAACAGAACATGCTGGAGGGATAGATTCCTGTCCCAGAGACTTCCCATACTCTGGAACAGACTACCTCTCTATGTCAAACAGAGCTCCTCATTAGCACTCTTCAAGAAAAATATTGATGATTGGATGGGAAATAGGAAATTCACCCCGGGGATCACTTCTGTGGCTCTGCTCGACAGGGGCACAGGAAAATAATTTTCTTGGGTGGCGAAAGCCAGGGTACATTTTTTGGCTAGGCTTGTATGGGCCCTAGGGCCGATAGCCTAGTACCTACCTATGAACAAATTAGATTCCAGACCCCAGTGTTCCCTGTAAATCCCCCTTCAGCTTTTCACAAATTTGTGGTCATTTTCAGAAAATCTTCCAGATAGGAGTATTTGCCCCAAATCAGTGATAACACCCACAAGCATTATCTAGCCGAAAATTAAGGTGACTCTTGTTAAAGTGCACCAAACAGTCTGTGATATTCTTCGTGTTTCACTGTTGCAGTCATTACATTTGGGTTATCTGCTTTGCAGTAGCCCTCAGTTGGCCTGATTAACAAAGTCTTGGGGCCTGCGTCGTGTTGCTGTGCCTTCTTCCGTGACGTCAGGTCGTCAGGGATATAAAACATGCAACCGGTGCCATTACATCAGTCTTTCTTGCCGTGTGGTGCCCGAAGCAGAAACAGTTCGCAAGTGCTGGTCGGCCGACTCCTGAAATTTTCATTTTCCAGTTTCAGAACCGAAGTCTTCAACTAAAGCTAAGTACCCCGTTGGGGCAACTTTTTCTTGCTCCTTACTGATGTCAGTAAAAGTTAATAATTGCATTACTTGTGGAAAGCAAATACCTCATAAATATTTTCATTCGTACTGTATTCCTTGCCTAGGCCCTGACCACAACGTACTTTGCTGTCGGTTTTGTGCTTTATTTAATCAGCGCACTATCCGTCGTCGGTATATTTTCATTTCTAAATATTTTGGTTCTCAGTTTAATTATCCAGAAATGTTGTCAGTTAGCTGTTCGACTACCTGGATTCTGAAAAAACGCAAAGATAAAGACAGAGACAGGCCGCCGAGGTCCAAAACTGACAACGACGCTTCTCCTAAGCCAGTTTGCTGGTACTCCGTGAGGAGCTTTCGCAGCCCCTGATACCCGCTACTTCTGATTCACAGGCCTCTACTGAGACCCATTCGGAGTCCGGTATGCCGCGAGATGCTTCAACTACGGAACCCCCGGATATCTCTACCTTGGATGGGTCCAGAGCCGCTGTGCAGGCACCGGCTTTTGAGGGTGTATTCAGGCCTACGGACTTGCATATTAAACCGACGCCTCCTTCTTCTCTTAGGCATAAATCTCGAACCATGCCTAAAAAAACGACACCCAGACCGCATGCTCAGGCCTCTATGCCTAAAAAACAAATGATAGGAATGGCTGAAGATCTAATAACTCTAATCTCAGGGGAAGCCAACCCCATCCCCTTCTAAGAAGCCTAGGACTGAAGTTGTTTATGAATCTTCTGACTAGGATTCTGTTTTTTCTGATTCTTCTGATGATCTGGATTTGCCCTTATCTACTTATGAGGATTCTGATGCAGAGGACTCTATTCCCACTGCCTCCCCTCCAGAGAATTTTTCTTTTGGTGAAACCTTACATGCTCTAAGGAAGCATTTCCACTGGGAAAGCCAGGATTTTTCTGATTCAAAAAAGAGGCTTAGGGATTTCTTACTCTTGCCTCAGCATAGGCCTTTAGCTATTCCTCCTGTACTGGACATTGTTGATGATGCCTTTTCGGAATCTAGTTTGCCTCCTGCTCCCAGAACACCTGACAGATATTACAGGGTCCCTGAGTCACAGAAGTTCCTTTTTTAAAAATCCTATTGCAGATCCAGAGACTATTTCACAGGGCCCAAGGGCATTAAGGCTTCTACTTCTAAAAATCCTACGCCTTCTGATAGAGATTCCAGGGCGCTGGATAGATGGGGTAAGAAGGTTTACACTTCTGCAACCTTGGCCATTAGGGCTTTAAACTGCCAGTTTCATATGTTAAAGCATCAGCAACATGTTATTGGATTACTTAAACAGAAAATGATGTTGATTCCTGACTGTGTGGAAAATAAAGAATTACAGGATTTAATGCATTCTGCTGAACAGGTTGGTAAACATACTTTGCAATGTGGATTTGATTCATTAGAGGCCTCTTGCAGGGCTGCTGTTACTGGGTCTATGCTCAGAAGGCATACTTGGCTTAAGGAGCAATCTTTGCCTGATCATGTTAAAGCTAAATTGCTGGATGATCCCTTAAATCAGGACCGCCTGTTTGGCAACAAGGCTGAGAAAATTCTTAAAAAGATGGAAGATAAAGCTAAATCTGTGCAAACTGTTAAAGATTTCTTACAAGTTCAGCCTCCTAGATTTAGTAGGCAGTGGCCCTCTAAGAATTGTTCCTTTCCAGCCCCTTCCAGGTCTTCTCAAGCCAAACAAAGACACAGCAGAAACCCTAGGTTTCAGTCCCAGGTGACACACAAGACTAAACAGTGGGGGGTTTCCACACCCAAATCAGGGAGTAGTAAGACTCCCCCCTATGGAAAACTGTCTCAATGACTTGCTTTTAAAATTTCCAAGCACTTCCCAACTGAATGCACCTTTAGCCGGAAAGATTGGTCTGCATGCCAAAAACTGGGAACTCATTACCCAGGACAAATGGGTTTTAAATATAGTGTCCCAAGGATACAGATTTCACTTCCACACCTTACCAACACCAAACGGCTGGCCAGATCTACTCCCAAATCAGTGGACAGAGGCCCAAAATCAAGTACTCTCTCTTTTAAGCATGGGGCTATTCATTTGGTACCAGAAAATGAAAAGGGACAAGATTTCTATTTTAGTCTTTTCCTGGTACCCAGAAAAGGTATTACATGGCACCCTATCCTGGACCTTTCTACGCTAAATACCTTTCTGGTGATTCCAAAGTTCAAGATGCTGACTCTTCAGCAGCTGCTTCCTATGTTAGGCAAAGATGCATGGTTGGCAACACTAGACTTAAAAGAAGCATACCTGCACATCCCAATCAGGGAATCTTGCAGAAGATACCTACGCTTCAAAGCAGGCTGCATGCATTATCAGTTCTCTGCACTGCCCTTTGGCTTATCTACTGCGCCCAGGGTATTCACAAAGTGCATAGCTCCAGTCATTGCATTTTGCAGGCAAAGAAATATTCAAATATATCCATACCTGGACGATTGTCTAATTCAGGCAGAAAGCCAGGACATACTTCTGAATCGTCTGGCCTTTGTTCAAAGGGTACTGACTTGTCTGGGGGTACACCATAAACGAAAAGAAATCACACCTGGTACCCTGTCAACAAATTATATTCCTGGGAGCAAGCTTGAATACAACTTCCCAGATGGCTTTCCTCACGCCAGAGAAATGGATTCTTTTGACAACCTACTTCAAACAAGTGGCCACAAAAGCCCAGTTATCTGCAAGGCAAATACTGCAAGCCTTGGGGTTCATGGCCTCCTGCATTCTTCTAATTCCATATGCAAGACTGCATATGAAAAAACTGCAATATCATCTCAAATGCCTATGGTGTCAGAATTCACAGGATCTAGAAGCAATGATTCCTATCATACCTTGCCTGCACCTAGAGTTCCTTTGGTGTGCAGAGGCCTGCCACCAAAGCAAGGGACTACCATTCACACTACCCCTGCCGCCCAAACCTTTGACAACAGACGCATCAGACTATGCATGGGGGGCTCACCTGGAAGGGAAGTGCATTCAGGGCAAATGGAACCCAACTCAAATGCACCTACACGTAAATCAAAAGGAAATGTTAGCTGTACAGTGCGCTCTGACAGTCTTCAAGGACCACATTCTTCCAGGACATCTAATGGTAAAGACGGGCAACGCCACGGTCATGTGGTACATAAACAAGCAGGGGGGGTTACCCATTCTTACCCCCTCTGCAGACTAGCCATGGCATTGTGGAACACAGCCTTGAGCTACCAAGTGAATCTACAAGCTCAGTTCCTGCCAGGAAAACTAAATACACTGGCAGATAGACTAAGCAGAAACCTTATGGACCCACACGAGTGGAAAATGAACCAAGGATTTTCAACATGTTGACAAGCAAATGGGGGAGCCCAGATATAGACCTGTTTGCCTCCCCCCAGAACCATCAGTTGGAAAAATTTTGCAGAAGTATTCCCCACAAACTAGCTTGGAAAGTGGATGCTCTATCCTTCAGCTGGAAAAGCCTATTAGTTTATGCCTTTCCTCCTCTGCCTCTGCTCTTCAGAGTACTACTAAAGATCAAACAGGACAAGCCAAGGATGATCTTAATTGCATCAGACTGGCCACGTCAACACTGGTACCCCCTCCTGTGCAGTGTGTCACGCTTGGCCCCATGGCACCTGCCTCAGACTCCCTTCCCTGTTGTCTCAGCAGCAGAACCAGATTCTGCACCCTCAGCTGCAAACCCTGAACTTAGCAGCCTGGCTAATTACCTAATCTCTCATTTACCACCCCTCAGCAAATCAGTGATGGATATCATTTTAGAGGCTAGGAGGCCTAGTACTAAAAAATATTATGCTGCAAAATGGAAAGGATTTTGTACCTGAAACCAATCTCAAGGGATAAGTGCAGCAGTGCCCAATTTACCTCAGATTCTACAATATTTGACTGAGATGCTTCATAAGGGCCTGTTCTTTTCCTCCATCAAAATCCATGCCTCAGCCAATTCAGCTCATTATAACACAGAGCCTCCCCTCTTCTCTCACCCACTGCTCAAGCAGTTCCTCAGAAGGGCCAAAAATTTAAGGCCACCCAGGAGAGCGCCTGCTCTTGCCTGGGACCTTAACTTTGTCTTGGAGAAACTCACTCTTCCTCCTTTCGAGTCAGCTGCTACTGCAGATTTAAAATTCCTTTCCTGGAAAACAGCTTTCCTTTTAGCAATCACTTCTGTAAGACGGGTATCTGAATTACAGGCCCTTATGGCAGTGGAACCTTTCATCATCTTTCATGCGGACAGGGTGTCCCTCAGAACCAGTCCCTCCTTCATGCCCAAGGTGGTATCCAGTGTGGCTCTTAATCAGTCCATTCATTTGCCTACCTTCTTTCCTAACCCTCAGAACAAAGGAGAACGGATACTGCACTTCTTAGATGTGCACAGACAACTTAGATTCTACTTGGACAGGACTAAACCTCAAAGGAAATCTGAACAGCTGCTGGTAGCATTTGCTTCAGGGACAGAGGGGAAATGCTATTTCAACGCAAACCATTTCAAAATAGATAGGCCACTGCATTCATTTCTGCTATAAGCACCATGGAAAACCTATCCCACAGGGCATCAGACCCCATTCAACAAGGGCTGCATCTACCTCTACAGCCTTTCTCAGGGGTGTCCCTACAAGGGACGTCCTAGAAGCTGCTACCTGGAGTTCTGTACATACTTTCACCAAGCATTATCATTTTCCAATTTTCTCTAAATCCAGAGCTGGTTTTGCCTCTGCAGTGTTGCAGGGCCTTGTAGCTGGTCCTGATTGTATTTATATTCCTCCACCCAACCTTTGCTTTGGGAATCTACCCAAATGTAATGACTGCAACATTGAAACACGAAGAACATAGTACAGTTGTGTACACTTAACCATAAATGTAGATGTTTGAGTGTATTCACTGTTGCAGTCCTGGTTACTGTCCCGCCAGCCCCCTTTTCTTTTTTTGACTAAACCTCTACTCTCATTTACTATGCTGAAAAAGCTTTTTGGTGTATTTGCTTTTTTTTATTGGCGGTATATCCTTGTATTATAGATTTAATTGCTTCCCATTAGGGGGCACCTGACATCTGGGGCAAGAAAAACTGATGTAATGGCGTTGACTGCATGTTTTACACCCCTGACGACCTTCCCTCATGGAAGAAGGGACAGCAACCGACGCAGGACCCAAGACTTTGTTAATCAGGCCGACTGAGGGCTACTGCAAAGCAGATATCCCAAATGTAATGACTGCAACAGTGAATACAGACAAACATCTACATTTATGGGAAGTGTACACAACTGCACTTTCTCACTTGCAGTAACTGCAGTCTCACATCTGAAACAGTTTGCATGCTTTGGATAAGCATTAACTTTTAGTCCCAAGAAAAAGTACACTTCACTGTCTTTAAGTAAATAAACTAAATTGTGCACTGTTATATTAAATGTATTAAAGCAGTAAGACTGCTATGAAAGGAACTAATTTGTATAACTATCTCCTGCCTTTATCTGCAGACCTTATCAAATAAAATTTGCAGTTTCATTATAGGTTTCCCCTCAGAGTGAACACTTCATTATAGGTTTCCCTCAGAGTGAACACTTCATTATAGGTTTCCCCTCAGAGTGAACACTTCATTATAGGGTTCCCTCAGAGTGAACACTTCATTATAGGGTTCCCTCGGAGTGAACACTTCATTATAGGGTTCCCTCGGAGTGAGCACTTCATTATAGGGTTCCCTCAGAGTGAACACTTCATTATAGGGTTCCCTCAGAGTGAACACTTCATTGTAGGGTTCCCTCAGAGTGAACACTTCATTGTAGGGTTCCCTCAGAGTGAACATTTCATTGTAGGGTTCCCTCAGAGTGAACACTTCATTGTAGGTTTCCCTCAGAGTGAACACTTCATTGTAGGTTTCCCTCAGAGTGAACACTTCATTGTAGGTTTCCCTCAGAGTGAACACTTCATTGTAGGTTTCCCTCAGAGTGAACACTTCATTGTAGGTTTCCCTCAGAGTGAACACTTCTTTGTAGGTTTCCCTCAGAGTGAACACTTCATTGTAGGTTTCCCTCAGAGTGAACACTTCATTATAGGATGTTCTTCGTATTTCACTGTTGCAGTCATTACATTTGGGTAATCCTGCTGGCAGGTTGCCCTCAGTCGGCCTGAATTCCAAAGTCTTGGGTCCTGCGTCAGCTGCTGTCGCCCCTTCCCTGACATCAGGTTGTCAAGGGTATAAAAGAAGCAGCCGTCGCCATTTTCTTTATTCTTTCTTGACGCGCGGTGCCCGATGCAAAAGCAGTTTGCAAGTGCCAGTCGGCCGACTCCTGAGATTTTCGTGTTCGAATTTCAGATCCGAAGTCGTCATTAAAAGCTAAGTACCCCGTTGGGGAAACTTTTTTCTTGCTCCAGACCAATGTCAGAAAAAGTTAATAATTGTATTTCTTGTGGAAAGCAAATACCTCATAAGGACTTTCACTCTTACTGTATTCCTTGCCTAGGCCCTGACCACGACGTTTCTAGTTGTCTATTTTGTGCTAGATTTAACCAACGCACTATTAAGCGTCAGTACGATTTTGCACTAAGCTGTTTTGGACGCAGATTTAATTATATGCCATCGGATAGACATCTGACTACCGGAGTTCACAAGAAATGCAAAGAAAAGGAAAAAGACAGGCAACCGAGGTCCAAAACCGATGACGAAGTTTCTCCTAAGCAGGTCGCCGGTTCGCCTGTTCTCATTGAGGTGCTTTTGCAGCCCCTGACGCCCACTACTTTAGAGTCGCAGGCCGCTACCGATTCCCACGTGGAGCCGGTCAGGCCGCTGGAGACTCAAGGTATTGGAGACTCGGAGACTATTCCCTCAGATGGGTCCGGAGCCTTTGAGCAGGCATCGGCTCCTGAGGGTGTTTTCAGACCTAAACAGTTATACATTAAACCAACTACAGTTTCAAAGGCAAAGACTAAAGCACCTTTAAAGGCAAAGAAACAAGTTCACCAGCCACATGGACAGGCCTCCATGCCCAAAAAACAGATGCTCAAAATGGCTGAAGACTTAATTACCTTGATCAGGGGTTCCCATTCCCCTCCTGATAAGAGCCCTAGGCAAGAGACAGACTATGAATCTTCAGATCAGGTTTCCATTTCCTCAGATTCCTCCTCTGATCAGGAATATTCTCTTCCTCCCTATGGGGATTCTGATGCTGAAGAGTCTATCCCTTCAGCTTCTCCTCTTGAGGGCTATTCCTTTGGGGGAACCTTGCATACCATGAGGGAGCATTTCCACTGGGAGAGCCAAGATTATTCAGAATCTAAGAAGAGGCTCAGGGACTTTCTTCTACTTCCTCAACACAGGCCTCTAGCTATTCCACCTGTTAGACATTGTAGATATGTTTTCAGAGTCTAGTCTGACCCCTGACTCCTTACCTCCAGCACCTGTTAAGCCTGACAGATATTACAGGGTTCCTGACTCTCATAAATTCCTTTTCAAAAACCCTGCTGCAGACCCAGAAACTATTTCTCAGGGTCCCAAAGGGGTTAAGGCTTCCACTGCAAAAAACCCTACCCCCTCTGACAGAGATTCTAGGGTACTAGATAGATGGGGAAAAAGATTTACACATCTGCTACCTTGGCTATATGGGCCTTAAACTGCCAGTTTCATATGCTCAAATATCAGTAATATGTCATGACACTGCTTAAACAGAAAATGTTGGTAAATTCTGAATGTGCAGATAAAGAAATGCAGGATTTATTGCATGCAGCTGAACAAGTTGGAAAGCATGCTTTGCAATGTGGTTTTGATTCTCTGGAGGCCTCCTGCAGGGCCGCAGTTACGTGTTCTGTAATTAGGAGGCATGCTTGGTTAAAAGAACAAAATCTGCCTGATCATGTTAGTTAAATTATTAGATGCACCTTTACAGCATGATTCTTTGTTTGGGGTTAAGGCAGAAGAGGTGTTAAAGAAAATGGAGGACAAGGCTAAATCTATGCAAACTGTCAAAGATTTCTTACAAGTACAGCCACCTAGGTTTAGCAGACACTGGCCTACAAAGAAATGGTCCTTTCCAGTGTCAGACCTCAAAGGGGCAGATCCAGATGCCCTAGAGGCAGATCCCAGCCACAAGGTTCGTACAGGTCTAAACAATGGGGTGCTTCTACCTCCAAAAGTGGAGAAGACAAATCACAGCCTTACAGGAAACAGTCCCAATGACTTCCCCCTGCCTGCACCAAGCACTTATTTCCTGGCAGCACCTTTAGGGGGAAAAATAGCACTTTTTTCTCAAAAATGGCACATTATAACTCGGGACAAATGGGTTCTAGACATAGTGTCACAAGGCTACAAGTTTCAATTCCATACCCTGCCAAGGGCAAACGGTTGGCCAGACCTGCCAAAAAATCAATTGACAGAGGCTCAAAAATAGGTCTCAACCCTCATGGACATGAGGGGCTATTCAACAAGTACCACAGCAAGAGCAGGGACAAGGATTTTACTCAAGACTGTTCTTGGTACCCAGAAAGGACAAAGCATGGAGACCAATACTGGACCTATCTATTCTAAACACTTTCCTGGATATTCCAAAATTCAAGATGTTGACCTTGCAGCAGCTTCTGCCCATGCTGGGCAGAAAGGCACGGCTCGTCAATTTAGACCTAAAAGAGGCATACCTGCATGTCCCAATCAGACAATTATGCAGAAGATACCTCAGATTCAAGGCTGGTTCAAAGCATTACCAATTCTCTGACTGCCCTTTGGCTTATCTACTGCGCCCAGGGTCTTCACAAAGTGCCTGGCACCAGTAATTGCTTTCTGCAGACAAAGAGGAATACAGATATAGCCTTACTTGGACTGCCTCATTCAAGCAGAGAACAAGGACATTTTACTACAGCATCCGGCGTTTGTGAAAAGACTTTTAACATGCCTAGGGTACACAGTCAATGAACAGAAATCAAAACTAGTACCCTCTCAAGAGATAATATTCCTGGGTGCAAGCTTAAATACAACTGCCCAGATGGCTTATCTCACGCCAGACAAACAAAGGCAACTGACTACCTACTTTAAAATCTTGGCAACAAAGGCCCAGTTATCTGCAAGAAAAATTCTGCAGGCTTTGTGCTTCCATGGCATCCTGCATCCTACTAATTCCATATGCAAGACTGCATATGAGGAAACTTCAGTGGTATCTAAAAAGTGTTTGGAATCAACATTGCCACAGCCTGGAAACTGTAATTACTTCCATTCCCTGCCTGCAACAGGAGTTCCGATGGTGGGCAATGGCTTGTCACCAAAACAAGGGACAGCCATTCACATTACCTCCAGCCAGGCAGATACTAACAACGGATGCATCAGATTATGCCTGGGGGGCCCACATGGCAGGAAGATGCATTCAGGGCGCATGGACCTCAAACCAAATGCATCTACATATCAATCAGAAAGAGATGCTAGCTGTTCAGAATGCCCTGACAGCCTTCAAGGACCTACTTCATCCAGGACAATTACTGATAAAGACAGACAACACCACGGTGATGTGGTATATAAACAAGCAGGGGGGCACACATTCTTACCCCCTTTGCAGACTAGCCATGATGTTGTGGGACACAGCATTGACTTACCAACTACATCTGCAGGCACAATTCCTGCCAGGAAGGAAAAATACTCTGGCAGACGAACTAAGCAGAAACCTCATGGATCCCCACGAGTGGCATCTGGATCCACAAGTCTTCAGCATGATAACAAGGAAATGGGGATGCCTGGACATAGATCTATTTGCCTCCCCTCACAACTACCAACTAAAAAGATTTTGCACGGGGATTTTTCACAGACAAGCATGGAAAGTGGACGCCCTATCTTTCAGCTGGAAAAACCTATCCGTATATGCCTTTCCTCCCCCAAGATACTCCTAAAGGTCAGACAGGAGAAGCCAAAGATGATACTGATTGCCCCAGACTGGCCCCGCCAGCACTGGTACCCAATCTTAAGGAGCTTGTCTCAATGCCCAGCTTGGACCTTACCTCAAGTACCTCATCTACTGTCCCAACAAAACAATCAGATCCTGCACAGCCAACTCAGGACTTTAAACCTGGCAGTATGGCGGATAATGTAGTCATACAAAACACACCTCTCAGCAAAGCTGTGATGGATGTCATTTTGGAAGACAGAAGGCCTACTACTAGAAAATCTTATGCTGGAAAATGGAAAAGATTGTGTGCTTGGAACCAGGCACAAGGAACAGATACAGCTGTGCCAAATATTCCTCAGATTTTACAATACTTAACTGAGATGCTGGATGAAGGCCTTTCTTTCTCATCTATTAAAATTCATGCCTCTGCCATTTCGGCTTATTACAATGCAGAGCCACCAATCTTTTCACATCCATTATTAAGACAGTACCTCAGCGGAGCCAAAAATTTAAGGCCTCGAGGGAGATCACCAATGCCTGCATGGGACCTCAACTGTGTCTTGGAAAAACTCACCCTGCCTCCTTTTGAGCCAGCTGTTACTGCTGATATAAAGTTTTTATCTTGGAAAACAGCTCTGCTCCTAGCAATAACTTCTGCAAGACGAGTTTCAGAGCTACAGGCACTCATGGCTGTGGAACCTTTTATCATTTTTTTATCTGGACAGAGTCTCCCTGAGGACAAACCCAACATTTATGCCTAAGGTGGTGTCCAGTGTGGCTCTTAACCAAACCATTCATCTGCCAACTTTCTGTCCAAATCCACAGAACAAGGGGGAAAGAATTCTGCATTATTTGGACATGCACAGACAACCTAGATTCTACTTGGACAGAACCAAAGTTTTTAGAAAAACAGAGCAATTACTAGTGGCGTATGCTGCAGGATCACAAGGAAAGGCTATCTCAAAGCAGACTATTTCAAAGTGGATAGGCCACTGCATTTGTTTCTGCTATTTATACCATGGAAAGCCAGTGCCTAAGGGTATCAGGCCACATTTCACCAGAGCTGCAGCCACTTCATCAGCCTTTCTCAGGGGAGTACCAACCAAGGACATTTTAGAGGCAGCTGCTTGGAGTTCAGTGCACACCTTTACAAAGCACTATCATCTGCCACTCTACTCTAAATCCAGGGCAGGCTTTGCCACTGCAATTCTGCAGGGTCTCATAGCCCTCCTAATGCTGTTTAGCTCCAGCCTTCCAACCATAGGTTTGGGAATCTACCCAAATGTAATGACTGCAACAGTGAAACACGAAGAACATAGTACAGTTGTGTACACTTACAATAAATGTAGATGTTAGAGTGTATTCACTGTTGCAGTCCAGGTTACCCACCCTCCATCCCTCGTTTCTTCTGATGGAACTTATCTTTCCTGCTCTGATTTATACAACCTATGTGGTGTATATGTTTGCAGATGAAGGTAAAGTTTATATTGGTGCATGCAATGTTATTTATAGATATAAATTTTGGCTACCCTTTTAGTGGGCACCTGACATCTGGGGCAAGAAAAACTAAAGAAAATGGCATCTGCTGCTTCTTTTATACCCCTGATGACCTGACGTCAGGGAAGGGGCGATAGCAGCCGACGCAGGACCCAAGACTTTGGAATTCAGGCCGACTGTGGGCAACCTGCCAGCAGGATTACCCAAATGTAATGACTGCAACAGTGAATAACACTCTAACATCTACAATTATGGTAAGTGTACACAACTGTACTTTTCCCTCAGAGTGAACACTCTGCCCCACTTTAGCTGAAGCAGAATGACTCCCCCCACAAGCCAGAGCTGTCCTGTTACTTGGTTCCCTACTTTTTAAACTACTCTGTCAAGGTACCACATCTCCTTTGTCAATGAATCTCAGTGCACCTACCCCATTTCTGGTGTAGGTGAAGCGTGTTTCTCCCATTTAATGTGCTCAATCCTGACACTGAATACCACAAATTCAGTACCACAGTTCAAGCTACAGTGAGACAGAAGTATTGCATGTGGTCTGCCTTTCACACCTTTATCAGTTTATTATGACAAAGTAGCCCACAGAATGATACCAGTGTGATTAATACCACAGCACAATCAACTCTGTTGGCATTAATGAGTTAAAGGAGTGTGATACCTTTCAGGTGTCTCTTCAGTGGGTCATCATCTTTATGATTGACATGCTTAACAATTTGTTATTGGAGGTAAGAAAATTACCCCAAGATTGAGTGATGATGAAGTTACTATATATAGAGATTGAGGTGCAACTTTCTGTGCTTTCATTAAGTCTGTCTCTTTTGCCATAATCTGCAGTGTGACCTCTTTGTTCTCAGTGCACACATTCACAAAATAACATTTTTTTGACCACAGTAGTAGAATTTGGGCTTTCTATGGTATGTGTTTACCTCAGAATTCTGCCTTCCCAGTCAGTTTGGGCTGTGCCCAGGTTCCATCACTCATGGATGGATTTACTGCTTGGAATTTAACACAGCCATGATGCTTATCAAAGGAGGGACCCCAGTGATAGATTTAAAAGATGAGATGTGTTTGAGAGAAGACCTCATTGATTGATCACAGTTTCCTACCAGCCCTTACTTTTGGAGTTTCCAATAAGTTGAAGTGTTTAATTACATGGTACTTTGTAGGAGTCCAATTTCTAATTTTACTGTGTGATTTGCAGGAAGAGATCTTGCTATAGGCTGGATTTAAACTGGAAGGTTCTAGAGCTGTGTATGCTTATTTAGCCACCGGGTGGGTGTGGTGCTGCAGTGTGCAGTGCCACCAGGTGGGTGAACCTTGACCATTGAATTGTCAGGTTATAAGTGTCTGGGGTAATTTACAGATTTTTTGAGTATACCTGTGCTCTCATGCTTGGCACGGGGGGGGGGGGGGGGGGGTAGACATTATCTTGTAAATCCGATACATTAGGTTGTGATGTTTCAGCAGAAATTCATGCATCACCAAAAATCGGGGTGAAAGAAAAAGTTTACTAACCTGGGCTAACGACTAAATGCCAGCTGTTACCCACTGCAGACAACTTTCAAATCACTAGTGTAGTATGTATCTGTTTAGAATAGTGACCTGAGAGTTATTGGGGAGAGTGGCTGTGGAGAAAGAAGTGCTGACTGTATTCATGAGAGAAGCAGTGATCTTAGAACTTTTATTGAGGGTATGCCATGCTTTTTGTGTGTCCGTATATTAATCAGTTTTAGCAAAGAAAATAAATCTTTGAAAGTGGAAATTGTGCATTTATGGTGTGTAGCTGTACTTTAACTTCTGTAAAAAGTGCACATAATAAGGTTCTTGATACACAGACCATGGATGCCAGTATCTGTGGTCTAGATTAAGGAATCTGCTTCAGTGTTAAATTTTTATTTTCAGTTTCAGCCGTCAAGCCAACTGCAACTCCTCCATCCCCTGTTATGGACACCAGCGCTAAGGGCATCCGATCAGAACAGAGAGTAAGTGTACTGTAATGTTGTTTGGTTGTACCAGTGGTGTCTGCTAATTGCAGTGAACAAGACAAGAGCATAAGTGTGTCATTTTGGTGGCAACTGCTTGTAGCAGTGGGATTGGGTGGCCAACATACTAGCCATTTAAATGCTCCATAATTGCATAGAAAATATAGAGTTTTTCTATTCTGTGTGCTTCTTATAACAGACTGCTACCCTTTTTAGGGCTATATCTTACAAGAGACTGGCACCCTTAAGACTAATTTATGTGTCTTGTACCGACTGAGTACTGAGAATAGGCTCCAAGTCCTGAATATATTAAGTGGGCAATCAGAAATTGAGTGAACGAATGCTAAATGGATTACTGCGTACCTAATGCTTAATAGAAGTGTGATGTCATGTGTTGCTGTACTTGGGTCTTGTAGTGCTGAGTAATAATTGGGTGAGTACACAGCAAAACATTTTAACATTAGCAGGATGCAACTTGTTGCTACACTTTTTTTGTTTGGGCTGAAGAGCAAATTATCCTGAATGGCCAAATAACGTGCTGGTCACAACAGAAGTGCATTTTGGTTCATCACTGAAATTGATACAAAATGGAAATAACTTTTATGTAGAGATGGCACTCTGCAAATCTTAACCACCCTATTAATAACAGGATGACTAATAGATACTATTACAAGAGTACATCATGTCTTCTGTTTTTGTGTCTATTTTATTGTGTATTTTTTAACACCCACTCTGTTATACTGACACAAGTGTAACTGCGGAGCTCTTGGAGCAGACTAGGACCCTTGTTCTGCGAAGGCATTAGATGCTTAAGAACAAGACCAAGGGTTCTGTTCTCCTTTTTAGTTCAGTTTAGTGGCTTGAAATAACAGTTTTGCTGTGTTATGCTCCAGCAGAAGCCCACTGTGATGAGTCAGTTTGGTTCATCCTGTCCACCTTTCACAGTCTAGCATCTTTGTTTTCCATCAGAAGCTTAATGTTTGTGTTCATGTGCCCAGTGCTGGTGTTTCCTGTAACTTTGTGCACTGGAGATTTGAACATGCCTAACTCATGAATGCGGTTGGGATCTTGAACCTGACACATTGTTTGATTTTAGGCACCAAACATAGCAAGTTTTAAGCCATTAGAGTGTCCTCATGGCCACCAAATAACATGGTAAAACTCACATTAGTATTGCCCATGTTATAAGTGAGAGGAGCTTTGATTCAAAACTGCCATCCATAGGCACTGAAGGGAAAACTCTTGACCCACTTATGCCATTGGTTAATTGTCCTTTAAGGATTGGCAGAATGATCCTACTCAGCCCTGGTTTCAGCTGGGGTACTGTCTTAAAGACCAAAAACTGAATATATTGCCGTATTCTAAGTTAAGGTTGTTCAACAAATGTCTCTTCTGTCTTCAGAAGTTGCTGAGGCTGCTGTCATCTAGCTAGGGACAAACCTTGCTCCCATTCTCTGCTTTAGTTGGTGACATTTCACTGCCAGCTCTCAGGCTCAGGGGGTATATTCTTCAGGGATTGAAGTCCCTCTCCCAGTTAGTTTTTCAGAACTTGCCATCATGCAGTCTGATTTCATTGAATAGTCTCTCAAGTCATCCAGCTGTTGGCCAGTGATAAGAACAAGGAATTCTAGTGGTCGAGTCCCGTCCTGCCCAAGCTGAGCAGGGTCCAGTATTCCAGGTCAGTGGGGGTGAATGGTCTTCCCATGCAAGGCTTGTAGTTCAGGGTTTGAATGTTAGATGTTTGGGGTGTAGTGGAAACATAAATAACAGGTACAGGTATGCACCCTTAGGGAATATGCCCTGATTCTAACACTAATTCTGTTGTGGGCTTCATGTTCCTAATTCACCAGTGGCAGATGTCATTTGAACCTTGACCTGTGTCGTATGAACAACACATCCTCATACTCGCTCCAGGCTACATGTGAACTTGCCTAGAGAGATGTGTTGGGGGGGGGGGTGTCTCCCATTCTGGTGTGATTCAAAGAAGCTGAGAAACTGAAGGGCATTATTTGCAAGATATGTAAGGGCAATAGTTCCTTCCTAGTCTTAATCTCCTCCTTGAGAGGAATTCTGAGGTTGGAGAGGTTCCTGTATGGAGTGGGCCTCTGGCCATCGTTCCGTACCTTATTCTGCTTCAGAAGAAGTGAAGCTTATGTTTGACACCATCACGGGTGTGGTCATCAAGGGTGTTGTTTATACAGTCTGAAACCACATTTGCCTCTACTCCTGTGGTTTCAGAAAGTGCAGATACTACGTACAAATTCCAAAAGGAGTAGGGCAAAGCTCTGACCAGGCATCTTTGCACTTACTCCTGTATCGTCTCTTCAGTGCTGCAAAGTGCCAGGAGACCACAGCACTTTTAATGTGTTAGACTAAACAAGTATGGCAAAAGAGTATGCTTCGTTGCTATATTGAGGGTTTGATGCTGTCAGCTTACTCATTACACCCTTCCAAGTTCTGGTGGACTAGGCTTTGGAGTTTTTCCCCTTGGTTTGAGACTCATCATGGAAATGGACAAGACCTGCTGTCTGCAGCTTCAGTAATGGGCTTTGTGTAGCCCACGGTAATTTTGACTGTGCTGACAGTGGAGCTAGGGCCTCAGGCTTAAGGATGTGCCCACAATTGTTGGGCTTGCTGAAGCTGTCCTTGAAGGAAGTGTTAAGGAATTCAATCTTGTATGTCCCTTTCATGAGTTAGAGGTTGTCTTTTAGTGGATGATGATTTAAAAAGAAAATCAATCCTGACTACAACTCTGAAGACTTTATGACCCTCCTGCAGGCTCCTTTGCCTCTTTCACTTAGCATATCCCGCTCTGAAGAGAAAGAAGACTCCTTGTAGACAAAGGAGTGATTAGAAATGTCAGAGTCTTGCTCCTTTCTGTGCCAGTCAATTTACCCAAGAAAGAACTATGCCACCAGTAGCAGCTTGACTAGTCTTGAGTTGCCAATGTGAAAAGATGGTTCACAGAGTTTGCTTCACCTTAAAGAGCCTTCACAAAACTACTGTATGGTTGTGGACGTGGCCACCCTTACTGACATCTTGCACAGTGTTAGGTACTGCACAAAGAAGACCATACCATCACTACAAGGCTCATGGAACATTCTCTGGTAGATTATTTGAATTTAAAGAATGTCAGTAAATCTGCCCCTCATTTGCAGCAGGCAGGATGGAGCTTTTACTAGCCTTATTCCCTGGTTTTGAAAGGGACGGTGTTTCCTTCCCACCCATCTGGTGTACAGTGCTGTATCCTGCCTCTCCAGGTGGTTGTGCCTGTGCTATACCTGGTGCAGAGATAGTGTCATCTGGCATAAATAATGCTTTTTGGTACATTATCTGAGATCATCACAGGAGGTTCCTTCTGTTTGCTCTGGGTGGTCATCAGTTCCATTAAAAAGGTGCAGTCATTATGGATGCCCTCCTTTCATCCATCCACCCATCCTTCTGTTGCTTGAGATAGTCCACCTGAGCAAAATGTAGCCCCTTTTCTGTGGAGTCCTGGAGAGAAAAGCTCCATGTGTGCAGTAGACTACAGAAGTAGAAAAATAATTGTATGGTAGCACCCTAGTGTCTATAGCAACATGAAGTATAATAATGGTAAAGTATCAGTGCAAACTGCATCATTAGTCACACAAAGTATAACGTAGGAGAAAAGTAAGGCTTAGGTGCAAGTACAGGCACACCTTATTTAAGGCTGGTAACTACAGTGTGCAGTGATGGTCACATAGGTGTGCACTAGGCTCATAACCCCTGGGGCCTTTCTAAGCCTGGCCATGCATCCCAAATGTCTGACAAGTTCTGGTACCCTTGATAAGTGTAAGCAGGGGCTTGGACGATGAAACATTTGCAAACAGTGGCCTGGTAGATGGACCATTTGCGACTGCCTGTGTCCATTAGAAATATGGATGCCAAACTAGGAACGAGTTTCCTGTTTCCCATCTGGTTGTCCTGGTTGCACTTGAATTGGGCTAGGGAGGAATTCTGCCTTACATGGATGAAAAGCCTGCCCCAGAGAAGGGGTAGTCTCTGGGACACATACCTGTGTCTTCATTAGGCATCTGTATAGGCAAGGTTTACATTTTCAGAATGGGTAATTGTGGTGGTGGTTGTTTTGCAGAATGCAGGAGGTCCATCAGAGTTGGGTTTGATGATGCCAGGCATAGATCTCCCCTTAGCAGCCTGTAGAAAACAGAATGCGTGGATAGGGATAGGAGGCCCTCTTAGGATCATAAGAGGTTACTAGGCTAATGACCCTGAGGCTCTTACAAGCCTAGCCAAGAGTTTATCCCCCAAAAAAGAAACCTCAGTCAGCACCTGTCGCCCCTATCAGTGAGGGACATAGGTGGAACAAATTTGCGGTTTCCTATCCACTCATCAAGGTTACGTTTGAAGAGGATCAGCAAGGTACTCAGTTTGACATGTATGGGAAGCCTATTCCAGAGATGGGGCAGCCTCCGTGAGACAAACCTGTCTCTCCAGCAGGTTTTGTTGATGTTGCATATTAGATTTAGGCCTTTCGAGCAAGTAATGCGCGAGGAGTTAGACTTACCGATATGGAGCATCTCTAGTAGGGTAGGGTCTGAAATTGCCTTATAGACTAGACACAGACCGCCTCTGATCAATCTGTATGATACCGAGTGCAGTGATAGTGAATTTGAGCCTGTCTGCAAAGGACAGGTGTTGGAGGCCATGGATTCTCTTTGTAAGGTATTTCTGTGGCCTTTCCAGTTGGTGCAAGTGTTTGGAGATGTACATAGCAAACGGAGAGTTATACTTAATTACTGGTCTAATGAGGGAGGAGTACAGAGAGGTAATAACCTGCTTTTTTTCTGGATGCAATCCCTTTACTTATGAGATAAACCAAGTAAAAGGCTTTTCTGACCACTGCTGCCACATGATGGTCGAATGTGAGATGGTTGTCAATCTGAGTACCCAGCTCTCTCACCACAAGTTGTGTGTTTAGGGGGTTGCCGTTGATGCGGTAATCAGTAGGGGCCATGTTTTTGCCGTGTGGTACGATACATTTTTTTTTGCATTTAACTGAAGGCCATGACTTTGACACCAGTCATTTGTTGCTGTGAGACCCCCTTGCAGTATGTTAACATTATGTGGGGAGTTAATGACAGCAACCAACTTACAGCTAATCCGAAAACTTGGTCATCCACAGGCTTTTTGTCTTTGCCTGGATCTCTGAGAAGTAGATACCAAACAGTAGGGGTCCCAGGTCAGATCCCTGGGGAACACCACAAGTGACAGGTCTGTTGTCTGAGATGGAGGTGCCTGTTTTGACCTTGTCGGTCCTATCTGTGAGCCAGTTGGCCACCCACCTGATGAGATAGGGATTTACAGCAAGTTGTGTTAGCTTTTCGATGTTGCCTGAGTGGGAGATTGTCAAAGGCCTTGGCCAAGTCAAGGTAAGCTGTGTGTGTGTGTGTGTGTGTGTGTGTGTGTGTGTGTGTGTGTGTGTGTGTGTGTGTGTGTGTGTGTACTGACTTTCTTTCATCCAGGTCCTTGGGGACAGTCTCAAAGAAGTCAACCAGGTTTAACAGGCAAGATCTGCCCTTGATGAATCCGAACTGGGTGAGGTCAAGAAATTGGAGATTGCCTTTGTCCTTGTTTATGAGATACACATAATATTATGCTCCATGGTTTTACAGATCAGACTTGTCAAGCTAATGGGACGATAGTTTCCAGGTTCAGTAGTGGCACCATCTTTGTGCAAAGGGATGACAATGGCAGTTCTTCACTCTGCTGGAATGAAGCCTGTACTTAGGCTGTGGTTGAATCTGGTGCTCAGTGGCTCTTGTTTGAGATGTTGCAGAAATACACCCTGGGATACTATCAGGTCCTATGGGAAGCTGTGTTCTTTGTCTTGGATAGGGCCTTTAACACTTGATCTGCGGAGATGTGCGGTGCGGGACAGGGAGGTGAAATATTCTACGGAGATGTGAGATGTTGGACAGGGGGGTGAAGTTTGTGCTGAACCTATCTGCTAGCAGGTTGGCCAAGTCAACAGAATCAGTGTAAGTGATACTGTTAAGTACTAATTTGGAACAAACATAGGCTTTGCCATGGAGATTTCTGACATGACTGAAAAAGGCTTTGTGGTTTCTGTTTATTTTGGAGGCTCTTTGATTCATAATTGGCTTTGGTGGTTTTCCCTTGCTTCTTGAGGCTAAGGAGGGAGTTTTTCCAATTTGGAATTTGTTCCTTTTTACAGTTGGGACAACAGTTTCTTCCTTTTGTTGTAAAACCTGTTGATGGAGGATGTCCACTTGAGGAGCAGGTTTTAGTTCTTTTAGGTATGGTGGAATCCATGCAGTTGTACAGGTGTTTGTATACTGCATTGGCATACTGTTCAGCATAGTTGCCTGCATCCTGTGAGGGGGGGTGGTGGTGGTGTGAAGCTACTGATACCCTCCCTTGGGAGGTTGTAGTCAGCTTTTGAGAAGTTTTTAGCCTGGTTACAGCTGGGGGAGGGGTTGGGTTGATGTTTATGCCCCATTTTCTTTTAGTGAAGAACCTCTGTGGACATTCCAATTGATTGATGTGCCTGGTTATATGTGTACCAAAGGGAGCATTGCACTTGATGATTGGTCTGTCTAATGCTGAATACAGAGGAGCAGTGACCTGATTATATCATTGTGCTTGACGACTGGTCTGTCGAATGCTGAATACAGAGGAGCAGTGACCTGGTTGTACTTAAATGTCATACATTTGTTTATAAGTTGTAGAACATAGAATGATTTCCTCACTCTCGTAGATGCATGATGATCAAAGGCTAGATTACTGTCTGTTTTCTCCTAAGTCTCTGATTACTGGGTCGACTCTTGGGGTGTGTTTTCCATGTGATAGTTACCAGGGGTGGCTGACTTCCCAAAAGATACTGTTATGCATGTCTTGACATTTAGCTTTAGTCTGTGGCTCAGAGAGCATTTGTTCATCTGTCTCAGCCCTTCTTGGAGAACATTAGTGTTGATGGGGCATTCTCTTATTGCTCCTAATTTGCAGTTGTCTGCAGATTTGATCAGCCAGCAGCTCTTGACGTCGGAGATGTAAATGCTAAAAAGAGTGGTCCCAGGACTGATCATTGAGAGGCTTTGCTGGTGACTGGCTTATTTGTAGAGGTGGACTCACCATTTCTAATTTCTTAGGTTCTGTCTGTGAACCGCTGGCTATCCATCGGAGGTCATAAGGGTTTATACCTAACTCCTTGAGTGTGTTAAATGTCTTGCTTTGGTCAAAGTAGGCCATGAAAATGATTTTGGCTTCATCCATTGCTTTGATGACCTTCTCAAAGATGTCCACCAGGTTGAGTAGGCGTGACCTGCCTTTGACTAAACCAAACTGGGTTGGATCTAGTGTCTGAAGGTTTCATATGTAATTAATGGGAGGGTGGGTCAATGGCTAATGTGTTTGCCTTACAAACACAAGGTGCAGGGTTTGAGTCTCACAAGGGATAATTGGCTAGGCTTAAAATGGCTCACAAGGGCAGTTAGCTTAGTACTAAACTCTGAACCTATAATTCTTGCCATGGTTTTGCATATTAGACTAGTGAGACTTGTGGGTCTGTAGATGGCTCACCTTTGTGCAGAGGAATGATGATTACTGTTCTCCATTTTGTGAGGCACAAACTTTGTTTGGAGCCTAATGCTAAATAACAACTCCAGGGGGCATTATAGGTCACGTTTCATGCAATTCAGAAGGCAGCCTAAGATATTGTTGGTGCCCTTTGATGCAGTGTTCTTGGCCTCAGAGAGAGAGTATTGAGGGCCTACTTCCTATTGATATTGGGGGAGCTGCATTTGATGGCATTGCCTGTAGGGGTCATGGGGGTTAACATTAGATGTGAATTTGTCTACCAGTAGGTTTGCTACGTCTTCTGTCACCATTACCAGTGATCTCTGCACACAGTTGTCAATGGCCTGGGGGGCCAAATTTACCTTAACTTTGCTTTGGTAGATTTTATTTGTCCACTTAATTGATTTGTTTGAGAGGAATTTGTATCCTGCTGGGTGGTACACCTCCTAATTTTTGCCATGATCTCCTTTCTTCTGTTATACAGATTCCACCAGGGGTTTTTTTTTTGGTTCTGTACTGCTTGTGGGTACAGCTGCCTGTTCCGCTATTAACATGCTTGTGTAGGGTTTCTGTGAACAGTGCCACATAGGCAGCAGTGTTCTAATGGTTTAGGGGGATTTGAAATTTTGCTAGGTAATTGCTTATTAGTAGAAAGTTAGCCTGATAGTAGTTCCTGAACATTCCTGGGTTAGCTGGGGTTCCTAGTTTTATTTTTACTTGAAAAGCAATTGTTTTGTGATCTGACCTCACCAAAGATGACAATTACACTAGGGGTGTGCAGAGCTCTGCCATAATAGTGTGGACCAGATTCTGTATATTTGTGCCTGTGGTTGATGTATAGACAGTCTAGTCCAGAGAGTTTGTTCACCAAATCCAAGAATCTCTGTGCTTGCATGTTTGGTGTTATATACGATATAGAATAGAAAGAGTTCTAGAGGCTAAGCATTATCCTTTTAGTATGTGATATAGAACAGAAAGAGTTGTAGAGGCTAAGCATTATCTTTTTAGATGGAGAGACAATTGCATGAGGTGCTGCACAGTGTTCAACATGTTGTTGACCATTTTGGCCGAGGCCTTGCCAAAGGATCCTGTTGTTACACGCCCCCTGCTTTGACATCATCTGTGTCATGGTGGCCTCACAGACAAATTTGCTTGTAGCATCATTGGTTTGATATTCACATTGTTGGACTCTGGGAGATGTGTGACCTTGAACTTGGAAGTTCTCTCTGATCTCCTCTCATACAATTGATTTTATAGACAGGAGTTGACCAGACTGCAGTATTGGACATTGGTGCCAACGGGGAGGGCCCAAGGAGTCCTGGATTTGACAAGCTTGGTGAATATGCAACATAGGGACTACATTTGGCCTCTGTGACTTTCTTTTACCTTCATGGTGCCTGCCTGTTTTCTTGTAGATGTTGATGTTACAGATGATTTTGTGTGGCCATAGATCTGCTGCTGGTGTCTGACCACTGCCTGAAGCTCCTGGAATGGTGGGCATTTACCACCAGCCACCAGATGGACTTCCCATTCCTGCAGCAGAACTCATCACAGGTCTTGCTAATGCTTACTTTACTGGTGCGGTTTGGCACACACTCTATCTCTGCCTTACTTTAAATAATTGGTTCTCCTTAGAGAAGGGCTTATTAACTGGCTGGATATACCAGAAGTCCTCATTGCCCTCATGGCTTTGGAAGGGACGTTGCCTCCAGGATCTTTCCTGATGTGGTCTAACAGCTGAGCAATCAATTTGGCATCTGTACAGATAAGGGAACATGCGTTTGTACCCCTGTGCAGAGGAAGTGATGCATCTTTGGCAGTCAGCTAGCAATAGAAGAATCACCGTCTCTCAGAAGTTCATATCCCATTAAAGTTCATGTCCTAGATTCCTTGAGCTTCTCCTCCATTCATCTCCTAGAGATGAGGTTTACTCAGATTTTCCAGAAGTGGGCATTTTAATGATTGCATTTACCACTCAGAAGAATTTGTTTCTCCCTGTGTTCTTTTGAGTTCAGCAGGGCAAGGAAGAGATTTTGTTGTGGTCATCTTGTGTGTCCAATGGCAAGGGAGATTCCTTCATCCCTTCCTAACATTTCTGTTGATTCTGTCCCTTGTCTTAAACAACAGCAAGTAAAGTTTAAACCTCATTGTTGTTGCCACATTATGGCCAAGATGCTTGAAGTTTCAGGTTGGCATGTCCCTGGCTATATAGGAATGCAGGGTATTTTCCTGTTTCTATATTCAGGAAGTTTGTGTGTCCCAGATTTGGACTGACAGCTGTACTTCAGAGCTTGTCTGCTGCTGTTCATTCTTCTGAGCGTACAGACTTTTCATCAGTGGTATCAAATGTGATTGAGGAGAATAGGAAGCTGTATGCCAGACAAAGTTCTTACATATTGAAGAGATTCGCCATCTGGACAGAACAGTACCCAGCTTATGAGTCATCCTCACCTATCATGGGCACCTGTATGATTTGGGCATTAGTTACCCCATGGTCAGGGTGCACCTATATGATTTGGGCATTAGTTACCCCATGGTCAGGTTACTGCATGCACCATAGTCTTGTGGAGAGCAGAAGCATTGCTCAACACTAGTAGGTCTTGCAGTTCTTTAAGAGTTTCACAGCGCTGCCCACCTTTCATGAGCTCTTTCTCACTTTGAGCCTAGACTTCTTGCCTTGGCAGCTTTGCTCATCTCCTGCTGGAACTTCCAGTTTCTGTAGCATTGAAGTTTGTGCCTTGGAGTTTTGTTCTAATGTCCTTCACTGCTGGATAGATATTGTAGGTGCAGACGTTGCATGGAATTCTCTCTGATGTCTCACAAGGATTAGATTTCTCATATGGCCAACACATCATTCTTGGTTAAAATATTTTCCAACACATCATTCTTGGCTAGAATATTTTCCAACACATCATTCTTGGCTAAAATATTTTCTTATCTGTCTCTGAGCCATCATAACCATGTTTTTTTCCTCCTCTGGGGTGGAAACCAGAAGGGGAAGGAGAGCCCTTCATACTGTGAGTACTTGTCAGCTCATGTTTTACCTAAAGTGGGTAGTTGAGCTTAGTAAGGCCAAAGAGCTGTTTGCTTTGTTTGCTTTAGGGAAGGAAGGGCTAGTGGATATCATGCAAGTCCCAAGTAGTGTGACCCTACAGTAAGTGGGTTGGTCTTGTACAGAATTTGCCTTTAGATGTACAATGTAGTGTGTGTGTGTGTGTGTGTGTGTGTGTGTGTGTGTGTGTGTGTGTGTGTGTGTGTGTGTGTGTGTGTGTGTGTCTCTCTGTATTCTACAGTAGTGTGCCACCTTGTATCAAATGGGTCTTAATTTGTGCCCAGTGGCTGACAGGACCGGCTCCGATGTCCCTGTGACCCTGTGAAAGATAAAGTGGGGTACTCGAATATGAATGGACGCAATTAGCTAGTGTGGGTATGAGTGTGACCAAGAAGTAAGTATAAAAGTAAGTGATGATTGCTTTCTGACATCTGGCACAATCATTTGCTCAGAAACTGGATTTAAGAAGGGGTGTGGGTTTGTGTTATAGAAAAACAATGAAGAATATTGTTGATTGGGGTAATTTATTTATTATTATTTTATTTTATTTAAGTTTGACAGGGGAAGTGCAGTGGGCCATAAAGAGCCCGTTTTCAGTGGAGGCCCGGGGAGAAAAGCTCCAAGACATTACATTTTACGTGTTACAATAGGAAAACAATAGTTCAAACAGGAAGGTTAAACAGTAAGTTATAAGACCTTAGTAGAGTAACATTTAAACATATAGTTAGTAGCCCTCAGTAGGTAAGGTATTTGCTGTAAGGTATTCTTGTTAAGATCTTACTAATAAGCATTGGAGTCAGAAAAAGTGGTTTACAGTTCTAAGGATATGTGGAGGTGTAGTTTAAATCCAGTGAGAAGGTGTGTGTAATATACACAACAGTATAAAGGAGGTATTATAATGATGCAGCCAATTGGACACACCTCCTCGTTCTGCAGTTTTGATGTCAAAATTTGTATGTATGAAAAGGGATGCACTAAAATTTCTGCTGACCATCATGCTTCTCCCAACTCCAGAGGGGTTATTTTCAGGCAGACGTAAGGCTTGCTTTGACCCTTATCAGCTTTCCAGCAGTGAGGGCATTTTTCAGGTCCTTAGGTTTCTCCCCCATGGATGAGAGATGTGATCCGCATTGTCAGAGAGGCCACTACACTTCTTCACTCACTCGCTGGAGAAAGCCACCGCATTCACAACTTGGTATGCCCACCATCCAGCATCACTGCTCCTACTCTGAGAGATCGCAATGTTGAAGAGCCCTATTCCGATCCCTTCCGTTAGGATAGGAAGGCTCATCCTCCCTGAGCAGCTGCAGCAGGTGCCCTGTACTGCGAATCGATTAAGGATTGCATAAGTCATAATCAGGGTTTTATCCCTTTTTTGCCTAAAGAACTATCAAAAAATTTGTTTTTCACAAAGTAGTGATTCTGTGGAAAAACAAGTGAAAAGAGCAATAAAAACGATACAACGATACTTCATAGTATTTATGGAATGCCTGCTCATTAGTATTAAAAACATGCACACTGATTGGTGCAACGATACTTCATAGTTATTTATGGAATGCCTGCTCATTAGTATTAAAAACATGCACACTGATTGGTGCAACGATACTTCATAGTTATTTATGGAATGCCAGCTCATTAGTATTAAAAACATGCACACTGATTGGTGCAACGATACTTCATAGTTATTTATGGAATGACTGCTCATTATTATTAAAAACATGCACACTGATTGGTGCAACGATACTTCATAGTTATTTATGGAATGCCTGCTCATTAATATTAAAAACATGCACACTGATTGGTGCAACGATACTTCATAGTTATTTATGGAATGCCTGCTCATTAGTATTAAAAACATGCACACTGATTGGTGCAACGATACTTCATAGTTATTTATGGAATGCCTGCTCATTAGTATTAAAAACATGCACACTGATTGGTGCAACGATACTTCATAGTTATTTATGGAATGCCTGCTCATTAGTATTAAAAACATGCACACTGATTGGTGCAACGATACTTCATAGTTATTTATGGAATGACTGCTCATTATTATTAAAAACATGCACACTGATTGGTGCAACGATACTTCATAGTTATTTATGGAATGCCTGCTCATTAGTATTAAAAACATGCACACTGATTGGCGCAACGATACTTCATAGTATGTATGGAATGACTGCTCATTAGTATTAAAAACATGCACACTGATTGGTGCAACGATACTTCATAGTTATTTATGGAATGCCTGCTCATTAGTATTAAAAACATGCACACTGATTGGTGCAACGATACTTCATAGTTATTTATGGAATGCCTGCTCGTTAGTATTAAAAACATGCACACTGATTGGTGCAACGATGCTTCATAGTTATTTATGGAATGCCTGCTCATTAGTATTAAAAACATGCACACTGATTGGTGCAACAATACTTCGTAGTATGTATGGAATGACTGCTCATTAGTATTAAAAACATGCAGACTGATTGGTGCAACGATACTTCATAGTTATTTATGGAATGCCTGCTCATTAGTATTAAAAACATGCACACTGATTGGTGCAACGATACTTCATAGTTATTTATGGAATGCCTGCTCATTAGTATTAAAAACATGCACACTGATTGGTGCAACGATACTTCATAGTATGTATGGAATGACTGCTCATTAGTATTAAAAACATGCACACTGATTAGTGCAACTGTACTTCATAGTTATTTATGGAATGCCTGCTCATAAGTATTAAAAACATGCACACTGATTGGTGCAACGATACTTCATAGTTATTTATGGAATGCCTGCTCATTAGTATTAAAAACATGCACACTGATTGGTGGAACGATACTTCATAGTATGTATGGAATGACTGCTCATTATTATTAAAAACATGCACACTGATTGGTGCAACGATACTTCATAGTTATTTATGGAATGCCTGCTCATTAGTATTAAAAACATGCACACTGATTGGTGCAACGATACTTCATAGTATGTATGGAATGACTGCTCATTAGTATTAAAAACATGCACACTGATTGGTGCAACGATACTTCATAGTGATTTATGGAATGCCTGCTCATTAGTATTAAAAACATGCACACTGATTGGTGCAACAATACTTCATAGTATGTATGGAATGACTGCTCATTAGTATTAAAAACATGCACACTGATTGGTGCAACGATACTTCATAGTATGTATGCAATGACTGCTCATTAGTATTAAAAACATGCACACTGATTGGTCAGCCCAACAAGCATTCCCACTGTAAATCGAGCATATTCCAAAAGAAAAAAGTCCGTCTGCTTAAGTACCGCTGAGTGGCCAGACTTTTCTGTTGATATATGCTACAGAGTGAAAACTAAATGCAACAAAAGTCAGGTATGTTCTGCAAAGCTTAAGAAACAGAAACATACCTGATTTTCCTTGTATTTCTGTGCAGTCTCTGCAGACTGTCATACCTCTGAACTGTCCATATTTTTGGAGAATGTCCACATTTTTGCTTCATACATAAGAAAAACAAAGGCAGCAGAGATTTTTTTTCTCTGTTCATTGTTGAACAGCACTGATGTACTGTGCAAGAGTAGGAATGGTTGTCCCATACTCATACACGGATGTACTGTGCAAGAGTGGGAATGGTCGTCCCATACGCTTACACAGATGTACTGTGCAAGAGTGGGAATGGTCGTCCCATACGCTTACACTAATGTACTGTGCAAGAGTGGGAATGGTCGTCCCATACACTTACACTGATGTACTGTGCAAGAGTGGGAATGGTCGTCCCATACACTTACACTGATGTACTGTGCAAGAGTGGGAATGGTCATCCCATACACTTACACTGATGTACTGTGCAAGAGTGGGAATGGTCGTTCCATACACGTACACTGATGTACTGTGCAAGAGTAGGAATGGTTGTCCCATACTCTTACACGGATGTACTGTGCAAGAGTGGGAATGGTCGTCCCATACACTTACACTGATGTACTGTGCAAGAGTGGGAATGGTCGTCCCATACGCTTACACTGATGTACTGTGCAAGAGTGGGAATGGTCATCCCATACACTTACACTGATGTACTGTGCAAGAGTGGGAATGGTCATCCCATACACCTACACTGATGTACTGTGCAAGAGTGGGAATGGCTGTCCCATAAGCTTACACGGATGTACTGTGCAAGAGTGGGAATGGTCGTCCCATACTCTTACACTGATGTACTGTGCAAGAGTGGGAATGGCTGTCCCATACGCTTACACGGATGTACTGTGCAAGAGTGGGAATGGTCGTCCCATACACTTACACTGATGTACTGTGCAAGAGTGGGAATGGTCGTCCCATACTCTTACACTGATGTACTGTGCAAGAGTGGGAATGGTCGTCCCATACTCTTACACTGATGTACTGTGCAAGAGTGGGAATGGTCGTCCCATACGCTTACACTGATGTACTGTGCAAGAGTGGGAATGGTCATCCCATACACTTACACTGATGTACTGTGCAAGAGTGGGAATGGTCATCCCATACACCTACACTGATGTACTGTGCAAGAGTGGGAATGGCTGTCCCATAAGCTTACACGGATGTACTGTGCAAGAGTGGGAATGGTCATCCCATACTCTTACAATGATGTGCTGTGCAAGAGTGGGAATGGTCGTCCCATACTCTTACACTGATGTGCTGTGCAAGAGTGGGAATGGTCGTCCCATACTCTTATGCAGAACATCAGAAAACACAGAGGAACACTACAGCATCATTTTCCCTCTTGACCAAACCACACCAACCATGGGTAAATCCAGCTTCATCCACACCAAGTCCTGGGTTATTGCTTAAGTAACACATGGTCAAAATGGAGATGTATGGATCAGAAGGAATTTTGTCAATGAAAAAGAAAAGTGGATGAAAGTGTCATGAGAGGGATGTATTTGATATTTTGTCATGTTCTGTTTCATCTGTTTCAGCCATTAGGACTTTAACAGTAGATCTGTCAGTTTGGCTGGAAGAAGAAACTTGCCCACGCTCTGACTCCTTCCCTTACCCCCATAATACCATGTTTGTTCTTCCTTTAAATGATCTTTGCTCATTGAGCTTGGCGGAGATAAACTGGCCCTGGGCTGTTTTCACGTTTGCTGATTCTGTTTTTGGAAAAACTTTCCAATTTGTTCTTAATCATATCAGAGGTTAACTAATTTACCAGTCACACACCTGAATCTTGAACTCTGCTTCATATGGATGGGAAGCCTGTTCCAGAGAATGAGAATTCTCTGAGAAACCTATCTGTCTCTGCAACATGTCCTATTTATGTTGGAAGCAAAATTTAGGTATTTTAAGTATTTCTGATGTTTGTTTTGCAGATATGCAAAAGATTCATCACAGTAGTGTCCAGAGATGCCTTGTATACCGGGCAGAGATTACCTCTCAGAAGTCTGTATGATACTGAGTAAAGAGACAGGGTTTTGAGGTGACGTCTGTATGATACCAGTTAGAGACAGGGCTTTGAGGTTATCAGCAGCGGACATTGTGTTTACTCCCTGTATTCTTTTAGAAGCCTTTGTAGACATTCCATTTGCTGCAAGTATCTTTTCAGTTACATACTGAAAGGAGGGCATTATACTCTGTGATGGGCCATATGAGAGCCAGGTACAGTGATGATCTTTCTGGGCCTAGATGCCATGGCCTTGCTTATAAGTTGAGCAATATAGAAGGATTTTATTGCTGTCTTAGACACGTGTTGGGTGAAGGCTAGGTTGTGATCAGTATAGAAGGATGTTATTGCTGTCTTTGACACGTGTTGGATGAAGGCTAGGTTGTGATCAGTATAGAAGGATGTTGTTGCTGTCTTAGAAACGTGTTTGGTGAAGGCTAGGTTGTGATCAGTATAGAAGGATTTTATTGCTGTTTTAAGACACATGTTGGGTGAAGGCTAGGTTGTGATCAGTATCGAAGGATGTTATTGCTGTCTTAGACACGTGTTGGGTGAAGGCTAGGTTATGATCAGTATAGAAGGATGTTATTGCCATCTTAGACGCGTGTTGGGTGTAGGCTAGTTTGTAATCAGTATAGAAGGATGTTATTGCCATCTTAGACACGTGTTGGGTGAAGGCTAGGTTGTGATCAGTATGGAAGGATGTTATTGCTGTCTTAAACACGTGTGTTGGGTGAAGGCTAGGTTGTGATCAACATCGAAGGATGTTATTGCTGTCTTAGACACGTGTTGGGTGAAGTTAGATTGTGATCTACATGAGTTCAATGATCTCTGACTAGTGAATCAACTTTTAGGGGTGTTTTATTGATGACATTAGTTACCCAGGGTGGTAGACTTCCCAAAAGGTACTATAATGCATTTCCTGATATTGACTTTTAAGCCATGGATGTGGCACCAACCCTTTTTCTGTATTAGCCACTCTTGAAGGGTGTTCTCATGTTAGGATTCAGTGACTGATCCCAGTTTGCAATCATCTACGAACTTGGTTAGCCAGAGGCGTTTGACATTGGCTTTGACATCAGAGAAGTAGATGCTGAAGAGGAGTGTGCCTAGCACAGAGCTCTGGGCGACTCCACTAGTGACTGGCCTCTTTGTAGAGGTGGCCTCCCTTATTCTAACCTCCTGGGTCCTCTCCTTGAGCCAGCTAGCTATCCAGCAGGTTACAAAGGGGTTTATACCTACTTTTGTAAGTTTGTTGACAATGCCCAAGTGAAGTGTTGTATCAAATGCCTTAGCCAAGTCTAGGTAGACAGTATGCACGATCTTCTGGTCATCTGTTTCCTTAGTGACCTTTTCAATGAAGTCTACCAGATTCAGTAAGTATGACCTTCCTTTGACAAAGCCAAACTGGGATGGTTCCAGTGTCTGGAGGTCTCCTATGTCCTTGTTGAAATTCCCATTATACTTCTCTCCATGACTTTGCAAATAAGACTAGTCATACTAATGGGTTTGTAGTTTCCAGGATCTGTTGAAGGTCCTCCCTTATGAAAGGGAATGACTGTTGCAGTCCTCCATTCACGTGCCCCAAAGCCTGCTCTAACACTGTAGTTAAATAATGACTCCAGTGGTTCTGATAAGTCATATTTTAGACTATTCAAGAGGCATCCTGAGATGTTATTGGGGCCCACTGAGGCAGTGTTCTTGGCTTTAGTGAGTGCAGTCAGTTCGCCCTAGCTATAGTTGGGGGAGGGGTTATGTTTGAGGGTAATATTGGAGGGGATGGTAGGGGGTGAGAGTGGGGCTAAAGTTGGAACTGAATTTGTCTGCCAGCAGGTTTACTATGTCACCAAGCTCGGCGAATGTGGCACTACTAACCACCAGTTCAGCACATTGCTGTGTGCGCCACTTGAGGTGTCTGAGATAACTTTTTAAGGCCTTACGGTTGTCTTTCACATGGGAGGATATTTTAACCTCAAAGTTGGTTTTGCTTGACCTAATTAGCCCTCTTAGTTGCCTGTTTACTCTGATAGAGCTTTTATCTTTATGAAAATGACCCTTCCTGATTTTTGCCATAATGTTTTTTCCCTTAAGTTGTATATCCTGTTTAATTTGGTAATGCCACCAGGGCAGTTTGTTTCTGGGGCTAGTTCTGGGCTTACCTCTGGTGTGTAGAGCAGCCTCTTATGCAGCCATAGACATGTTTGTATGGAGTTTCTGAAAGCAGTTCATCATAGGCTGGTATGTTAATGGGATTTTGAGGGGCATTGAATTTTGACAAACCATCACTTAATGACAGGTAATTTGTCTTGGAATAGTTCCTGTTACTGGTTTTAACGGAATTATGGAGTTCACTTTGATTTAGAAAGAGGCAGCTTTATGTTTGGCCCTTACAAGGGAGGATGAGACATGGAGGAGGAGGGTTGCCTTCTTCCATATTTGTGAGTATGAGGTCCAGAATGTTGGAGCCTCTAGTGGGCATATTCACTTTTTGGTCGTGTGTTTGTATTTACGAAGTCCAAGAATCTCTGTGCTTGTATATTTGAGACCATGTAGTATTGCCAGTCTATAGAGGGATAATTAATGTCTCCCATGATTAGGGTGTTTGGATGATAATTGTCTCCAGTAGGTCCACGTATGCATTGTGAGCTTCTTGGGGAATGGATGGTGGTGACCTATAGCTGGCTAGAATATGGTACATAATTTTGCCTGTGGTAATTTGCATGCATAGGAACTCCAGCACATGATACTGTTCAACCATCCTAGAGATATGCTGGTTATTGATGTATATTGAGACACCTCCACCTTACTTTGTACCATGTCTAGGTAACTGCACATATATCTGTATTCACAAGTGTGAGGAGAGCTTGAAGATAATGTGTTTTTCTTTTTTGCTAAGGTCCTGGCATTGAGCAGTAGCACCTTGATGTTCTGTTGAGTTGATTTTGCTATGTCCATAGGTTTGTCAGTTTGGCATTGCCTTAAAAAGGCACTATGGGGGGCAGACAATGCCTTAGCCAGTATTCGAAAGCCTAGAGGAAAAGGTGCAGACCATCCTTGGCAAGGCACCATGATCTGCTGACCATGTCCTCCCAAGATGACAAATCTTTGATTCCATTAGACTAACACCAGAAAGACAACCAGTTGTTGAAATCAATCATATTGTGCATCAGCCTTGGTGATGGTAATGTGCTGCTCATTGCCAGGCTTATACTAGCCTGCGACATGTAGCCTGAAAGTGCCATAATGTCTCCCTTCATATAGTCCAGAGGGGTACATCTCAGGTCATTTAGACTTACATGGACGACGATGGAATCGTACTGGTATCTGTGACGTAATGACTTAAATGGGTGTGTAATTTGGCAGATTCTGCCTCCAGATAAGCAACTAACAGTTATCTTCTTGTTCAGCCTGGTTAGAGGGGCATCAGTATATCTTACAATGGAGTCCCCTATGACGAGAGTCCTGGGAAGTGTTTGCTTGCCTGAGGGGTTTAGTGTTTAGGGCTACACTAAGAGTGACAGTATGTGTGGTGTTAGGTGCTGTCTTTTCTGAATCCCTTTGAGTTTGCTGAGGCATAGCTTTGACAACAGGCTGTTTTGACAATCCTTATTGTTTAAGAAGATTGTTTTTAAGTGCCTCAGCATATGTTAATCTATCTATGTTGTTTGCTATGACAACCTGATGTGGACTTGTATGTGAGAGTTTAGCCTCCAGTGTTATGGCGGAAACCCATTAAGAATCTCGATAGGTGGATGGGGGATCGTAGGTTTGTCCCAGGAATGACTCCCGTGTCACTATTAGACAGAGGCACAGTAAACTAAACCTTGAAAAGGGCACAGTATACTCAAATCAAGGGGTGGCGTAAGCCATACAGAATCGGGCTAGGCTTGTAATTGCCCCAGGGCAGATAGCCTAGTATGAACCTATGAACCTATGAACCTAAGAACATCTCTCACATACTGTGTCTGATCTTTAAGGGTTAGATGATTGTTAGTAAACATGAGACATTTGCTTCAGTGTCTCAAGGTGCCTATATCCACCAAACTGGCTACAGAGAAGTTAAGAAATTGCATATCCATGCTGTCCAGTCCTTTGATTTATGAGCTACAGAGGGAGATGTATTGGGGTAGACGGCTATTAAGGAGGTTTTATTTGTGTAGACTAATAAGGTGCTTTGTTGGAACAGATTGGGGTAAACCGAACTAAATTCTACTAACTACTAAATCTGTAGGTGTTGCCACTTTTGGCTAAACTAGCTGCTGCAAGCTTGGCGCAAAAGGTATTTGCTCTATATTGCCACTTTACAGGTTACAGTTTTATGGCTGTTCAACAGAGAACATTTGCTTTCTAGATGTTTGCTTCTGTACAGGGCACTGCCAGCCCATGCAAACATGCAAAATTTGTAGCAACACAGGAAGAATAAAACCTGAATGATGAACTCTAACATCATTACAGAAAAAACAGTAATGCATTAGATCCAACTTGTTGACCTTTGAGCTCTTGACTTTGAAAGCCCCAGTGCTGGTGTTTCTCGGCACTTCTCAATATCAGAGGTGGTACTCACATTGCAAATTTTTCCTGCACTTGCATCAGTTAAGGTCAGTCCTGATCTGCAGTGCTGATGTCCTCAGCGCTGACAAGGTTTCATCACAGTTGGTAGTGGACTTGATGTTGCACTTGTTGCCATAGGAACCAGCAGGCACAGCCTCCTCACAGCCCAGTCATAAATCAGAGCATTGGCCCAAGAGCAAGCACTTGCAGAGCAGCTGTACACCTGTGGTCCTGCAGGTCAAGTCTGTTGTTCTGCCCCCACCTCCTCAGTAAACCTTGATTCAGCTAGTAAGGGCTGAAGCATATTTGTCCTCTACTTTTGCTCAGGATGAAGAGATCATGTGAGATGCATTTTCAGCTCCAGCCTTGGGGGTGGGATTCCGAGGGTCTCAAACCACACTGCCCAGGAGCAGTCAGTTGGAACTCATGGCTGATCATCCAGCTCCTGTGGAGTGGCCCCCTCAAGATTTGTGGCCACAGGCCACAGATCCATGCTATTTATGATCAAGAACTCTTCCTGAGATGACCTGGTTTACATATGGGGGCTGGCAGATCTTATTTATTCATTCTTCCATCCATCCTCTGGTGACTGAGTTAATCGCATTTGGTTAGTCTCCGTTTTCTGGGGGAGACCTGAGGTGGTATTTATACTACTAGGGGAATTTAGGCAGGGCATTTGGGAACTTTCCTTGCTCTTTTTGGTAGGTGACAAGGGATAGTTTACATCCACCTAAGCTACCACCCACTTAAGCAGTTTGGGCCTCTGTTTAACATCTCATCTGAAGGATGGCACACTTAGGAGTGCAGCACCTGTCCTTTATGCTGCAGTGCGTTGTCAACAATCGATCTGCCTGTTGTGGGATTAGGAGGAGGGCTCAGCAGGTCATCACATCCCAGTTTTCTCTCCATCAAGTTGAGGGCAGCAGCCAGATGTCTGTTAGAAGCTTAAGTCATCATGTCTTAAATCTTCTCCATACGCTGCAGTTACTATGCAGCTGAGCATTTCTTCTGATCCCTTGATGCCTGACTGTAGTTGTCTTATACCCACCTTTTTTGCAGTGTTGTGTGTGCAATAACTTCCATGTGGTATGTAGGAGTGGGACTCATTCACGGTTTTTTTTTTTTATATCCAAACATCGTTTATTAAAGTTTCACATATGACAAAGGCAAGCTTACATTTGTACTCCTTCTCACTTCTTATCCCATGTTGATTTGGAGGATGTGTGAAACAGACAAAGGCGCAGTGCCTCCCATACTTTTCAGATCTTGTCAGACTTAAGATAAGTTGCTTGAAGTAGCAAGACCTTATTTCTTCCCCTCAGAATTGTTTTGTAGAGTTTGTATGGAAGGACCCCGTTTTTCTTGTTTAGCAATTCTTTCAGGCCAGTAAGGATCCCATCAAAGACCCTGAAGACCATATGACTGTGCTTCTTCAGCCCCCAGATGGGCAGATGCCCTCTTTGAGCTGCTGCTTGCGTGGAAAGTGCAGATTACATGCATCCCGTCGCTGACTCCTATATGATCTGTGTGGTCTTGGAGAGGTTGTTGTGACCACCACTTTCTTGCTGATTGACACAGTTGAGGAATTTGGATATGTGGCGCAGGTAAGTATACATGTCTTTCCTTATCACTGTTGCAGTATTAATTACACTGGGAATCCCCTGCCAAGGGTAGCCCGATATCCGGCCGGTATACTTAGGTTCATAGGCTATCTGCCCGAGGGCATTTTTAAGCCTAGCCAGTGTGTGTCAGATTTTGCAACCCCATTGATTAATTAACTGAGCCTCTGTAAAGAAGAGTCAATGAAGTGATCCCAGGGGTGTATTTTCTGTTACACATCACTCGTCAAGGTTTCTCTTGAAGAGTGTTAGTGAGAGGCTCTGCCTAATGTAGTTAGGAATTTTGTTCAAAAGCATGGGGAGTCTCTGTGACAGGAATCTATCCCTCCAGCATGTTCTATTTATTGTTCTGGTGAGGTTTAGCTCACTAGAGCAAGTGGCTCGCAGTGACTTGGATTTCTTTAGGTGGAGCATGTCCATCAATTCTGAGTTGGAAATGGCTTTGTAAGTCAGGTAGAGATCACCTCTGAGTAAGCGATATGCGACTAAGTACAGCTGGAGTTTTTCCAGTCGGGCTGCATAGGACATATGTTTGAGGCCAGTAATCCTCTTGGTGAGGTACTTTTGTGGTCTTTCCAGCTGTTTAAAGTGTCTTGTGAGGTACATCCCAAATGGGGCATTGTACTCTATGATGGGTCTAATGAGTGACAAGTAGAGGGGCACTATAACCTCTTTATTTCTAGATGCAAACCCTTTATTAATTAGATGGGCTACATAGAAGGATTTCCTAACTACTTTGGCAATATGATTGTCAAAGGAGAGATTACTATCTACCTGTGTCCCCAGATCTCTTATTACCTCTTCTGTATAAAGGGGGCTGCCACCTGTGTGGTAATTCATGGGTGTTTTGTTTTTCCGAAATGGGATGACTATGCATTTTTTGGCATTTAGCTTGAGACCATGACTGACACCAGGTGTCCGTCTCAGTAAGGCCCTTTTGGAGAATGTCCGTGTCAGCCGGAGAGTCAGTTATGGCTCCCAGTTTGCAGTCATCAGTGGACTTGGTCACTCATAGTCCTCCTGTGTTTGCCTGTACTTCTGAGAAGTATATGCCGAATAGTAGGGGTCCCAGAACCGAGCCTTGTGGGACACCACTTGACTGGAGTCAGACCTGAAGCCCACTATTCTTACCATGTGAGTTCTGTCTGTAAGCCAGTTGGCAACCCATCTCATGATGTATGGGTTTATGTTCAGGCTGGTGAGGTTTTCTATAATTCCCGAGTGGGCAATGGTGTCAAAAGCCTTGGCGAGGTCAAGGTAGGCTGTGTGAACTACCTTTCCCTCATCTGTGGCCTTGATGACTGTCTCGAAGAACTCAACCAGGTTTAGTAGGCATGATCTGCCCTTAACAAAGCCGAACTGGGTTGGGTCAAGTGTTTGGCGGTTCCCAATGTCTTTGTTAATGAGTTCCATGATGATGCACTCCATAAACTTGCAGACCAGGCTAGTCAGGCTTATGGGGCTATAGTTACCAGGGTCAGTTTTGGTCACTCCTTTGTGGAGCGGAATAACCGTTGCTGTGTGCCATTCTCTGGGCACATTGCCTGTGGAGAGGCTGAGGTTGAACAGCGTGTTTAGGTGGGGGGTTAGTTCATTCTGTAGTTCATGCAAGACGCAGCCTGGGACACCATCTGGCCCCGTTGACATTGTGCTTTTGGCTTTTGAAAGGACTGGTTTCACCTGGGCGTCTGTGATTTCCAGGACACTACACTTTTCCAGTATTGTTGTGGGCCCTTTTGGGGGTGAGAGGGGGTTGACGTTTGCCAGGATGTTGACAATATCAGTGGGTTCAGTATATTTTGTGCTATTTTGCACTAGCTCAGAGCATATCTGTGAGTTGCCACTTAGATTCTTGACATAGCTAAAGACGGCTTTGTGGTTATCTTTCGAATCCTTGGCTATTTTTCTTTCGAAGTTAGCCTTGAAGGATTTTATGAAGGACCTTAGTTTCTTACTGATACTGATCAGGGATGTCTTTCCTTCTTGGGATTTGCCTTTTTTCTGAACTAGTTTCCTCCATCTATTGTATAGCTTGTTTATGGCAGGGGTCCACCAGATTGGTTTCCTTCTTTTAGGGGAGTGAGTGTTGGTTTTGCTAGGGATGGCACGATTCATGCATCCTTGTAGGTGCTTATAGAGTGCATTTGTAAAGGTTCCTGCATCTTGGACACTGTTATCTTTTAGCGTGGGGGCTGTAAAACTTACCACCTCTGTCTTAAGTAAGGTGAAGTTTGCTATAGAAAAGGTTTTCACTGTGGTTTCCTTGGTTGGAGGTGGTGGTGTGGTGTGGACATCCAGAGTGATTAGTTTATGGTCTGATCTAACCAGTGACTGGTTGACCTCCGGTGTGGAACACCTGTCGCCCATGTTAGTGATGACCAGGTCCAATATGTTTTCACCTCTGGTAGGGTAGTTTACCAGCTGATCCAGGGCATTTTAGTTGATAAATTCCAGGAAGCTCTGGATCTGGGAGTTTGTACTTGAATAGTTTTCCCAGTTAACGGTAGGGTAATTGAAATCGCCCAATATCAGGGTGTTCGGTAGGAACTTCATGTTTTCCAGTGTCTCCAGAGTCTCCAGAAAGGTGGAGTGGTGGTCCTGGGTCATGGAGGGTGATCTGTAGCAGGCCACAATTTTTATTGCAGATTTGCCTGATGTTAGTTGCACATGGATGATCTCGAAGGTATCATGCTGCGCCACTAACCTGGAGGTGTAGGTATCCTTGATGAATATGGATACACCCCCTCCTTTTGTGTTTCGGTCCATGTTCTGTGGCCGAAATGTGTGGTACGAGTTGTAACCCGGTAGTGCTGGGGTGCTCTGTGGAGCCTTGAACCAGGTTTCAGTTACTGCACAGATGTCGACGTTCTCCATACTGAGGAGTGCTTCGAGCGCGTGCATTTTGAGATTTAAACTCCTGGCGTTGAGTAGCATAACCCTCATTTTTTTATTTGTGCTGTTAACGGAGGTGGGTTTGACTTTTGAGCCTTGCCTAAAAAAGGCACTATGGGGTCAGCAAGAGCCGTGGCCAGTATTCGAAAGCTTAGGGGTGACAGGTGCAGGCCATCTCTTGCGAAGCAATGAGGCTTGTCGAGCATGTCGTCCCAGGCTGACAGACACTGGATTCCCTTTGAATGACACCGGAAGCTTAGCCAATTGTTGAAATTGATAATTTTTTCTTTATACTGCGGTATCATTCTTGGTGAGGGCAGGATGCTACTCAGGGTAAGGGTCATACCCGCCTGGGCTACATGATCAGAGAGCTCTTCCATGTCTCCCTTCATGTAGTCCAGAGAGGTACATCTCAGGTCATTCACACCAACATGAACAATGACAGAGTCATATTTGTACTTGTTCTGGAGTGACCTGAGAACTTGTGTTATGTGGCAGATTCTGACTCCCGACAGGCAGCTAACAGTAACCTTCTACTTGTCCAACCTAGTGAGTGGGACTTCAGTGTGCCTGACTATAGAGCTGCCTGTTACTAGTGTGTTAGTTATGTTATTTTGCCTTAAGGGCTGTGATTGTGCGGCACACTGATTTTGTGTTTTATGTGTTGTCTGGTTTGTGACGGGAGGTGCAGGTTTTGTGGGTGTCTGCTTTGGAGGTCTGTGATGCTTTTGCAGGTTTTTATTTAGAGCCTTCGAGTATGATTTCATGTATTTATATGTATTTTTTGCCAGTGCTGGTTTAGTATGTCTCTGTGAGGCTGGAGGTGTGGTGCAAGTGTTAACCTTCTCCTCTTGACTGCCTGTTCCATTCTTGGATGGAGAGAGCTTAGCCTCCAATTTAGCAATATAATTGTATCTCTCGCATATGTTAATGTTTTGTGGTAGGAGAAGAGGGTTGTCTGTGTACATGAGGCAGTTGTGTCATTGCCTCAGGATACCTAGGTTCACCAGCTGGACTGGAGAGTATACCTGAAATTGCCCTTTGGGCATGCCTGAATAGTAGGGTGAGCTGCTTAGTCGTTTGGTTGGTGAGGGGTGAATAATGAGCCTTGCTCTGCTGGGCAATAAAGTGTTGGGGTATGTTAGTGCTTGCTATTAGGTCTGAGCAAGTGCTGGACTGTAGGATGCTTTTTAAGTGCTTAGGTTGAGAGTTAGACTACTTTCAAGGGAAAAACTGAAGAGGAGACTTGGTGGAGCAGGGATAAATTTAGCCCTAGCTAACCGTTACTGCCTGGACATGCAAAACCATGCAAATGCGGTTTTTACAGCAGGGAAATGAAAGAGATAGAAATTAGCCCAAAATGGCCTATAAACTACTAACTTCTGGGCTGGAACCACTCCTCCAGGGACAGTTGGCTGCTCAAAGCTCCCTCTCTCACAGGTGAACAGAGAAACCTCCCTCTATCCAAGTAAGGTATGGGCAACTCAGAAAATTGTAACACAGCCCTGAATTCAGCACTAGCCTGAAAATTGGACTGTACTAGCTTAGAAAGGTGGGAAACAAGGAAAACATTTTTTTTTAAAAGATAAGGCAAAAGCAGTAAACAATACACATAAAACAGCTTTAAACGACTACAAACAGTAAAAATACACTTAAAACAGCTTTAGATGACTACAAGCAATCAGAAGAGGCTTTTAAACAAATTACCCAATTAACCAGTAAAAAAATCTCAAAACTGAGCCCTGTTCCTGTAGTCTTCAATCAGACAAGTTCTAGCTGCACACTCCTGCCACTGGGGTGCAGGGGAACCTTCCCAAAAAAGAAGGGCTGGATTAGTGTTCAAGTTATGCAAACAAGGCTAGATTCAGCAGGCCTGGATCTAGTTTATGCGACAGCAAGCAAGGCAAACCAATTTCAGTAAGAAATATTTCAAATATGCAGGCACTATAAGCCTTTAACCAGAAATTCTCAGCTCAGAAGGGCAGAGTCCAGCCTCTCCTCCCACAAGAGTGCAGACCACGAACCTTCTTAATGTAAAATAACTGGCCTGAAGCCCAAGTGCTTAAACTAGAACTAATACACTTTTAAAATAACAGACACTGAGTCTTCAATCAGCAGTTCCCAACTTAGAAGGATGTAAGCTACCTGTCCTGCCACAATAGTGCAGACCATAAACCTTCTTAATGTAAAACAACTGGTCTGAAGCCCAAGTGCTTAAACCAAAAGGCTTAGAAAGATAGTTATACCAAGCAGTAATAAATACAATTGAGTACTTTTAAGATGACACAAAAGAAAAATAAAGTAGGAAGAAACACAAATACAGTAAAAGCAGATGAAAAAAGTGCAAATTTTTATTTATTTTGATGTATTAGAGATGTCTTGCATCACACATACACTCCACACTCACAGAGTAGGGCATCACTCAGAGTAGGGCATAAAGATGATGTATAGATGTAACTAGCTCAGGACTTCTTTGCCTACAGTCTGGGTACCATCTTTGATCATCGGTCTGAACACTCCTTTGTCTGCTGCTTACCAAGCCGTTTCAGATAAGTGCCCCATTGTGGTTTTGCTTCAGCACTTTCCCTATGCTATTTGCCTCTTGCAGAACCTAGGGTTTATAGTGAATTTCCACAAATCCTTCCTGATTTCTTCTCAGGATCATGCTTTTCTCAGACGCAGGCTCCAGACTTTTCCTATGCTGGCATTTCTTCTTCCTCCCAAGGCTTTACATTTGATTACTTTTTTCAGTCCCTTCTTCTGGGCTTAGTTAAAGCCAGAGAATTTCTAAAGAGACTGGGGTACATGGTTTCCACCTTTCTTATGCTTTCTGTAGCCAGGCTACATATTAGAAAGCTACAGTGGTTCCTAAATTCAGTCTGCCTTCAACGTTCTCATCCTTTGGACTTTCAAGTTCTTCCTCTTCTATGCCTCAAGCTAGAGCTTCACTGGTGGATTCATCAACTGTCTCTCAACTCAGCTCCTTTTAAGCCTCCAGTCCTGTCGCAGGAACTATTTGGATGCCTCAGACATGGGATGGGAAGCTTCTTTTGGTCCTCTGAAGGCCCAAGGACTTTGGTCCCTCCGTTAAAGGAAGGACCATGTCAATATCAGAGAGATGAGGGCTGCTGTTCTGGCTCATCAGACCTTCCATTCTCTAGTCCTTCCAGAGCCCCTCAAAATCTTTACAGACAATATTACGGTGATGTGGTGCATCAGCAAGCAAGGTGGGGGGGGGGGCACGGTCTTACCTTTTGTGAACACTAGCTCTTCAGGTTTGGGACCTTGCTGTCCAATATCAGATACAACCCTTTAGGCTGTCTATATTCCTTCAGAACAAAACATTGTGTCAGAATCTGAACAGGTTCGTAACACAGACTCATGAATGGGTGCTTCAGAGATGTGTTTCAGTACATTGTCCACCAGTGGGTACTCACCAGGTAGATCTTTTTGCCTCCCCTTTAAACAGACAACTTCCTGTCTCTTGCAGTGAGTCCCATGTCCTCTTGCTTGGAAGTTGTTCACCCTCTCTCCCTTTTGGAAGGGGGTGTTTCTTTATGCCTTCCCTCTCCTTCCTGTCATACCTAGAGTCCTCTTCAAGATAGAACAAGACTTTCCCAAAGTCTTGTTGGCGACTCCTTTTTGGCCCAGATAGCATGGGTTCCCTCTTTTTTCTGCACTTAGCCTATGGCAATAACCACAAGTTACCTTACAGGGCAAACCCACTCTCACAAGACAAGGGGTCTTTCATCCTTACCCACTTGTCCACTCTTTATCTGACACTGTGTGTGATAGGGTTTTCATCCCTGTAGTAGGCACCTTTTTCCTTAGGACATGCTTTGGCTTCTGCCGAAGGCCAGGAAACCCATTACCAGGAAATCTTGTTTATCCAAATGGAAGAGATTTTGTTTGGTGTCTTGCTCGTAACCCGGAGCCACTTTTTGTTGAAGTTCCTGTCTTATTTATGTGAATTGCTTAATTCTGGGTTGGCGTACTTTTCATTTAAAGGCCACCTTTCAGCTATTTCTGCTTGTATGCCTATAACTCCTCCTTTGAGATAAAATAGTACCTTAAAGGCATTCTTCCTATTAGGCCTCCCAGGAAGCCTATTCCTCCTTCCTGGGACCATAATTTTGTTCTTGAAAAATTGACTTGGGCTTCTTTGAATTTGCAGCTTCAACTTCCTTACATTTTACTTGGAAGACTGTTTTCCTTTAGCCCTTAGTTCAGCTAGAAGGGTGTCTGAGGTTCAGGCCCTTATGCATGCAGTCCGTGCACCTCCTTTTTTTAGTTTTTCACGGGGAAAGGGTGTCTCGTCATACTAATCCTTATTTTATGTCCAAGGTGGTTAATGAGTTGTCTCTTAACCAGACTATTCATTTGACCAGTATTTTCCTTCTCCACAAACTGCTAGTGAGAAGGTTCTTCACACCATGGATTTGTATAGACAACTCAGATATGTAGATAAAACTAAAACCATTTGTAAATCTGAGCAACTATTTGTTTCTTTTCATCCTAGGTCTTTAGGTTTGGCTGTTTTTAAGCAAACTGTGTCTTCCTGGATCGATAAGGCCATTTCCTTTTTTATTCTTTTCATGGGAAAAGCCTCTCCCCTTCTGTTAAGGCTCACTCTACCAGGGTTGTGGCTTCTTCTGGTGCCTTTTGTAATGGATTGGATGCGAACCCCATCACTGAGGCAGCTACTTGGACTTCTCTGCATAGTTTTACCAAACATTATAAGTTGGATATAGTTTCCAGGGCTAGAGCCACATTTGCCAGGGCTGTCTTGCATGGCTTTCTTAAGGGATCTGCTGGACCTTCTTGTTTCCTCTTGTGCTTTTGTACTCTTCCTACTGTAAGGAATACTGCAGCAGTGATATGGAAGGACATAGAACAGTTGTGTAAAATCTTACCATAACAGTGGTTGTCCTTCCCTTCACTGTTGCAGTATTCACTCCTTTCCTCCTCCTGCTAACTTCTTTTTCCTTCTGGATGCATATGCTTCTTTTAATATTCCTTGAACTGTTGTTCCTCCTGGGACATTTCATTTCTGAGGTGGGTACATGTGTACGTCACTTTTATGCCCTACAGTGTGAGCAGGGAGCATGTGTGTGATGTGTGACGTCTCTGTCACACCCGAAGATCTTGGTATACTGACTAGTCATCGGGCTACCCTTGACAGGGTATCCCCAGAGTAATGAATACTGCAACAGGGAAGGGAAGGACATCTATTGTTATGATAAGATTTTACACAACTGTGCTTTCTGTGCCACACTGGGGCTTAAGGCCTTCAGCTAGTCATCTGACGTGTCCATGTTGCAGTCTGCCTTTAGACTTGCCTGTGTGCTGCATTCGTATCCTATTCTGTTTGTCTCCTTGTGTTCCACCTCCTCCATCTCACCATCATTTTCCTGATGGTTCTTGGATGCCCTATTGGTATAGACACATTGGTCTTTTCCACTTTCTCCTGTTTTTCCTCAAACACTTGTCCATAGTGGGGATATTCCATTAACACATTCCACACCCTCAGGTTGCCTTCACACTGTTAACACATCTTTTTACATTTCTCCCAGCTCATCTTAACCTACAGATGCAAAATTCACCAGTTGTCTTTGTTAGATTGTTGTCCTTTTTACCCACTCACAACCTAGCAATGGTGTTTTACCTGTAGGCTAATAGCACCTTTTCTTGGAACTCCTGTGATCTGACCACATCCAGAATTCATTCTTGTTGATAGTGTCACACTAATTGGCTTAACCCCTCACTGTCACTGAAAATGTCAGAGCAGTGGCTCAGAAATGCAGATTGCTGCACATATCTTTGATGATGTCAGAAGATCTTGGTTAGATGTGCAAGGAAAATGTGTGTGTGTGTAACCTACTTCATTTTGGTTGTGTATGTGAGCAGTAGTAAATGTGAAAGGCCCATAACGGAGAAGCAGGAGTGAGATAGCTCTGTCACTCAGGCAGACATTACAAAGTCCTTTGTCTCCTTCGTTGGCTCCTGTGGCTTGTCCATCTGATTAGTCCCACCTCGTTTTTCATCATATTGTATCATTATGCACATGCTGTGTTAGTACTTTTTTTTTACTACTTCCTTTGTCTCCTTCATTGGCCCCTGTGGCCTGTCCATCTGATTAGTCCCACCTCGTTTTTCATCATATTGTATCATTATGCACATGCTGTGTTAGTACTTTTTTTTTTACTACTTCCTTTGTCTCCTTCATTGGCCCCTGTGGCTTGTCCATCTGATTAGTCCCACCTCGTTTTTCATCATATTGTATCATTATGCACATGCTGTGTTAGTACTTTTTTTTTACTACTTCCTTTGTGTCCTTCGTTGGCCCCTGTGGCCTGTCCATCTGATTAGTCCCACCTCGTTTTTCATCATATTGTATCATTATGCACATGCTGTGTTAGTACTTTTATTTTACTACTTAGTAGTTTGTTGCTACACCATATTTTTGTCAGTAATATGTCATCTAAGTCGTCTGTAGTTGGACAAAGCTTTTCGCTAAGCAAACAAAGTGGCATGAGTGGTGCGTGGAGATATGATGACAACTGAAGCTTATAAAAAGCATCTATGTGGTTTGTTAAATCTGCCCAGAGTTTTATTTCAAGACTTCTAGAGAGCTTTTTTATTGTGGTCGTTTACTCGTGAGAAGAATATGCTCTTCTCCACATGCCTCATATTGTTTTTGTCATTTAGAAAATGCTGTAATTGCATTTCTTTTGACCACAGAGGCTGTTAAAGCTAGGTATTAAATTAAATGCCTCTCTAAACAAAACCTTGGCTTTTGTTACACTAAGTTAAACAGGTAGAAATGAAAACTGCAGAATACAAAGTCAGTGAGTCACACTCTAGTCAAATTTATAGTAGGATTTTCCCCTTAAAAATGATCCCTTTTTATTACTAGCAGATCAGTCATTTGCAGTTTGATAGTAAGAGCTGAACAAAGAACATCTAGAGCAATTTTCTCCAGTAATTAGTCATCCTGTTGAATTATCACTTATGATAAAGGCAATCATACATTTATACAGCTGAAAACAAACCATAGATGTATTCTGTCATACATTTATATAACTGAAAACAAACCATAGACGTATTCTGTCATACATTTATATAGCTGAAAACAAACCATAGACATATTCTGTCATACATTTATATAGCTGAAAACAAACCATACAGACGTATTCTGTCATACATTTATATAGCTGAAAACAAGCCATACAGACGTATTCTGTCATACATTTATATAGCTGAAAACAAGCCATGTAGACGTATATTGACATATTCTCAGTTATGAACATCGTACATCACATACAGTCTTCTGTATAGTAATTGTCAATCCAGATTTACATAGCTCACTCAATTCCTGCCTTGTTCCCACAATTCCCATTTTTTTTACTTAATTTTCTTGTACCATTTTCTAAAAATCCCACTTCCAGTTCTTTCATCTTTGTTACTATATTCACTGCTTCAAATAAGGTTGGTTTAAACTTTGATTTCCATTTTCTAGTAACTGATTTTTTGGCAGCCACCAAAATTAAACTTGGCAAGGCACTGCAATGTCTATGCAGTTCATATCCTGTATCACAGCTCAAAAACATAATTTCCTTACTTATACCAATTTGGTCACCTTGTACTAGTGACAGAGTGGCTTGTAGGGAAATGTTAAAGCCTGCCAACTCATTAAAGTCCCAAAAAATATGTTCCCAGTTACTCTGTCTTCTCGATCACACCTCCAGCATGCTTGTAATCTGCCCAAGTAAGAATTCTTTGTAATCTGCTTGAGGTATAAAAATACCTATGCAAGCACTTTTAAGCAAAGATCCTAAACCTCCGAGACATTGCATATTTGGGAGCCATACATATGTCCTCCTATTGTTTCTTTGCAAATTGCTTATTCAGTCTCTCTTCCTAATCCTTTCTAACTTCCTCTGATTCCTATAGATATCATGCAGTATATTTTATATGTCCTAGTAATTATCCCTTTAACAGCAGTGTCTCTTCTAGATTTAACAAAAAGCTCTACCAGTGCTGGTCTTTCGGTAATGTCCCCCCATCCCTTTCTTTTTGCCTGTACAGTGATATCAATCCTTGATAGGGAAGGCATTTTTCTAGCCTGCAGTCAAAATATATTCTCGGCCTCTTCCCATTCTGTTAAAACTTTCCCTCACTATTTATTTGCTGTCAGTACCCTGGTTACTTAGCCCCCCCCCCCCCCCCCGCCTGTTCTCAGTACCTCTAATTTTGGTCATCCTTATCAGCAGAACAATTCCTGTGTTGGCTTAGCTCTTAGAATACGTACACTACTTTATGAATATAATCTTCTTTAATTTCTCCATATCTTTTAGGTTTCTAATACCATGATGGGAATGGATCCCATTCCTAAGTCAAAGTACGATTAAAGTTCATGAAATTAGTATTATTTCATTCTTTGTTGTCAGCCAAAAGTGCTCTTCATAGTACCCACAATGTGCCCAGTAATGACTCCTCTTGTAATTTGTATGGAGTTACATGTATTGGTAGAGTATCCAAATAAGATTTTACACTCATTTTTGTAAGACCCGTTGCTCCTACTACTATTGGAACTATTTTGGTATCTTTCTTCCACATTGCTTTCGTTTCTGCTTGCAAATCCTGATATTTTATAACTTTGTCTATCTCTGTGCACAGGACACTGTAGTCACTGGGTGTGGCGAGATCAATGCTACTTTTGTCTTCCTTTCCTGGACCGCTATATCTGGTTTTCTAGCATCTATCTTTTGAACTGTTGGTAATGGATGATCCCATGTGATGTAAACTTTTCTATGATGCTTTGTGGCTCATGCTTCCAGTGTTTTTCAGCGACTTCAGTACCATAATGTTTGCACAATCCACACTGCAGCAGCCTTGCCACATTATTATGCCTTTCAGTATACAGTCTTTCTGCCATTAGTGTATCACAACCAGCAACTAGGTGTGCGACAGTTTCCAATTCTGTTTTACAAAACCTACACTTGTCTATTTCTCTCAAATGTTCAATGGACTTTGTAAACCATTGTGTACGTGGCCCACTATCTTGTGCCACCAATATTAACCTTTCATCTCTTGGTTTGAATTCACCTCTCCTTAACCATTCCTGCGTTCGTTCCTGATCAACATGAGGTTCTTCCAGAAGTTTCCTGTACTTACAACTATATTTATGCATTTTCTGCATTTCTTGCCCTTTCATCTGATCCTTCACCTTATAGTCTTTCTTTTGTTTTTTGGCACATTCACTTACTGCCTGATTTTTATCTGCTTCTGGTTTGATTTCCATTCCTACTTGACGCCAATATGCTTCTGCTGATTTAAGCAGGGAAGTCATCTTAGATTTATTCTCCTCATGTTTCAAAACTTTCACTACGTTTGGGTGTCGTGAGGTCAGCAGATATGTGTGGAGTCCCACGATTGCAGATATGTACTTGTAATCAATTTCAAGGAGGCCCATCCTTCCTAAGGAACAGGGAATATATAATCTTGGTATGCACTGATTTTTATAAATCATTTGGTGAGCATGAAGAATCCTTCTTGTTTTAATATCTAATCTATCCAACATGTTTTGGGCCCAAGTAATCACTTCAAAACTGTAAGTTAGGACAGGAAGAGCAAACTGGTTTATAGCTTGGATTTTGTTCCCAGATGTCAATGCTGTTTTCAGGATTAATTTAAGTCTTCTAAAATATTTCTTACTATGTTTTACTCGCATTTGTTCATGTTTTATTGCTGATCTTTCATCAATTTCCAAGTATTTATACACTCCCTCTTGCTCAAGTTCTTTTATATCACATTCTTGTCCCAAACTGATGTTTTCTTGGTGCTACAGTTTTCCTGCTTTAAAGGTTGCTTTTGCACAAGACCAAATGACATTCTCATATAATCTGAAAAAGTTTTGACAAGCTGCAGCTGTGCTTTCAGTTCCTCATCTGATGAGCTATACAGTTTTAATTCATCAACAAAGAGAAGATAGGTCTTTAGACATTGTTGTTTTCTAGGAGCCAAATTATAGCCTAGGCTGTTAAGTAAAGAGCTTAAAGGGTTAAGGGCAAGGCAGAACAGCAGCGGTGACAGAGATTCACCCTGGAATATCCCCCTTTTAATTTTTATCCCTGGGGTAATAATTTGTCCTTTATCATGGCTTAATTGCAAAGTGGTCTGCCATTGTTTCATGGTCACTCTAATGTAGTCAGTCAGTGTAGGGTGTATCTTATACATTTTTAAGCACTGTTTTATCCATGAATGTGGGATACTATCAAATGCTTTTTGGTAGTCAATCCATGTCATACTTAGATTCTTTCCCTTTTTACTGTTCTCCACTATGACTTTAACAACAAATGATCCTTTATTTCATATGGCTTTCTTTTATTGCTCTTTTGTTCTACTGCTGTAATTGAGTTTTCTTCTAAATTACTTTAAATTCTGTCGGTATCAATTCCCATTGTAGTTTATACGTCGTCGGAAGGCAAGTTATTGGTCTATAATTTTTGGGTTAGCTTGCAGGTTCACTCCTAAGTAGGGGCATTGTTTTACCTGTTGTTAGCCAGATTGTCTGTTTGGGGTGTGCATTTAAATAGTTCTTACTCATGGCTTAGATCTTCATGCAAAGATGTTAATACTTTTATCCAAAAGTTAGGTACTGCATCTGGGCCTGGGGATTTCTAGTTAGTGGATTTTCTTAACTTTGTTTCAATCTCTCTGGCTGTTACTTCATCCCATTTCATTTCCTGTACCTTTAAATTTCTTATTCTTTTTTTTTACTTATTTTATCCATTTTATATCTTTGTTGTGTTCCACAGGATCTTCATAGATAGTTCTCCAAAATGCATCTATTTCTTCTTTTTTTGGCGGTCTTTCAATTCCTTTTACCTTGTTTCTCAATTCTCTGTGAAACCTTTTTGGGTCATCACTAAATTGGTTATTTTCTACTTTTCCTTTATATTTATCTGTGTATCTTCTAAGTTTTTCCTCCTGTGCTGAAATTTAAAATTTATTTGCAATAGTGCATGATAGATCCTGGTCTGTTCTAATATTGCGCACTGCCTTTATCACAATTATCTTTCTTAGTATTTTTGTTGATCTATTCCCTCTTCTATGGTCTTCTAACAGTGACACGTCTTGTCTTAATTGCTTTATATATTTCTCTATTAGATACTTCCATGATGGTATTCAATTTCTCCCCTTTCTCTCCCTCACTACCCTGTGGTCTTGTGGTAGAACTTAGCTGCACAGTAACATATCCTGCTCACTTCTGTTAAATCACATGGATCTCTATGGACAATCCTAATTACTGTGTTCATTTGTTTTATCAGATTTCTGACTTTTGGGGTTTTATTAACCTTCTGCAATCTATTTCTTTCATTGATTTTAATATATGCATGTCAATTAAATCAAGTAACTCTTCCGTTAGTTAATTTTCTTCCAGACTGAGAGCGCATCCTTTGTTTTCCAGTTCCTGCGGGCATTCTGTAGAAAGTTCTACAGCATCTTCCTGTGTCACGTTCTCTTCAATTTCATCCTGTGCCATCCATTGCTTTGTCATATGGGAACTCACTGGCCTATCATTCCTCAACACTGACTGCATCAGTTTCCACAGTCACCTGTTCCTTCCCTTGCTGTCTAGCTTCAAGCGAACTTTTTTACTGGATTCCTCTGGAAGGCTCCAAAATATCTTGATCTTGATGTCTACTCCGAGGTGGTCTCTGCTTAACATACAAGGCCATGTCAAACCCAGAGCTGTTGGACATGCTACACTTAAAAGAAATCCCAATCCCTCAGAGCCACACGCTCCAGGGATCTAAACCTTGTCATCACAATAAACAAAATATGCTGGAGAGATAGGTTCCTGACCCAGGGACTCCCCAGACTCTGGAATAGACTGGCCATACATGTCAACCAGAGCTCCTCTTTGGCCCTCTTCAAAAGGAACCTTGATGATTGGATGGTAGAAAGGAAATTCACCCCGGGGATCACGTCAGTCGCCCTGCTAGACAGGGGTCCAAGGAAGTAAATAGTGTGGGAAGAAATAGCCAGGGAATTGTTATGGCTAGGCTTGTATAGGCCCTAGGGCTGATAGCCTAGTACCAACCTATGAACCTACTGATATGGCACCTGACTAATTCTTTCCTGTTCCACTCGTTTCTCCTTAACTTGGATGTCCATTGCTCTGTCCTGTTGTGGTGCTTTCTGAGTTAGATTTTCTACACTGAATCCTTCACTTTTCAGGTTTCTATAACTTCTCCATTACTGCTTTCCTTTTCTAATTTTTCCTCTCTGTCGTCTTCTTTTTTTTTTTTGTAAAGTTTTCCATATCTGGATTCTTTTGCTTGTATTTCTCTTCAAATATCTGTGGTGCTGCTGATTTTGTATTGGTTAGCTTTGCTTTCTCCTTTGCGTAAATATTGCACCATATTAAATCTGTTCTTCTTTCCCATGTCCATATTCCTTCTTCAGATGTCTCCTGATCTTCCTGCTTCTCCTTATTTTGGGGACTCACGCCATCAAGCTGATGTAATCTGTGTTAGACTTTCTATATTAAATCCTTCACTTTGTAGACGCTCCATAATTTCAACTTCTATTTTTTTAACTTCTGCTTTATTAATCTTCTTTTCCACATTCCATCTTTGTGATAATTTTTTTATTGTGAAATTTTCCATATCTGAATGCGTTTGCCTGTATTTCTCTTCGAATATCTTCGTGGCTGCCTTCTCTATATTAATTAACTTGGCTTTCTCCTTTGCATAAGTATTACACCATATCAAATCTTTCTTTCCCGTGTCTATATTTATTTTTTATACTTTTCAAAAATGTCTAGGTTTTTTTGTTTACATTTTTGCACTTCCTCAGAGGCTTCTTTTTCCAAACAGATCAAAGTTTCTTGATCTATACACTATTTTTTCAAAAAATCTGTTGTATTTTATATTTTTTTTATTTTACATTTGTTTACCAGGAAAGTCCGACTGGACACATGTCCTTTTTCAGTGGAGGCCTGGAGAGAAAAGCTCCAGTTAGAACAGTAATATATAAGACATAAGGAACAAAAATGTACAAGTCAACAAATGATTTGTAGGAATAATCTGTACCTAATACATAGCCTTGTTTTGTACTGGGTACAGCTAAGTACCAGTAGTGTGTATTGTAATATGCAATCTAATGTTATACAAACAGCAGGACATTAGTGGAATTTTGTACATGTTTTAGGGAAGTAGACTCACCAAGAGAGGTTTTACATTATAGTAATAGCAAAAAATCACAGTGTGTTGTAGCTTGCATCCAGGCATCAATGAGTGATCCATATTTACAAAACATTATAAAAATATTGAACAGCCAAGAGTTAGTGATACACTTTCTTCTTCTTAAGTATCTCAATGGTAGATCGGGTAGAGTGGGAGATGTGAGGTGGAAAAGGACTGTAGGTGAGTTGGAGAGGTGACTGTGGAGAGTGAGTAGGTAGTTGTCACCTGGGAGTAGAGCAAGAGCAAATCCACTTGCTAAGGAGGTAGTTTTTTAAGCTTGGTTTAAATATTGTTAGGGATGTTAAGGAGGTAAGGTTTGAGGCAAGTCATTGCAGAATTTATGTATGTAGTTTGAAAAGAGGGAATCTCCTGCTTGATTTTTGGATATATAGGTTTTTGTGTTTTTTTGTTGGAGGATCGGAGTGGTCTGCTGGTAGCATAGGGTTGTAGAAGAGTTTGTAGGTAAGGTATTTTTTCAGGCTGAGAGAGGATTTCATGGGCCATTGTGAGTTGTATGTAGTGTAGGAGTTGGGGAAGCTCTAACCAGTTGAGTTGCTTGAGTGCTAGGCAATGGTGTGATCTAGCTGGTGAATTTGTGGCATAGCTTGCGATTTCATTATAGCAGGCTTCAAGTTTTTGTAAATCAGATTTCTTAAGATTAGTGAGAATGGGGGCTACATATAGTAAGAGTGAGAGTAAGTGGGTTTGGGCAATGGCTATTTTGCTATTTTTGGTGAAGTAGTGTCTGTTCCTATATACGGTACCAAGTTTTGTGTACTTTAACTGTTTGGGAAATATGAATATCAAATTTAAGTTTATGGTCAGTTTCTTATTCTCAGTAGTTTAGTCTGCTGTGAGGGGGTTATGATGGTATTGTTATGTGAGGCAGTGTCGAAAGTGTTGGGGGAAGCAGTTTTGTTAGGAGAGAAGAAGAATAATTTGTTTTTTTTAGGGTTTAAGATTAAATTAGCATTTGTGAACCAGGACTCAACTTCATGAAATGCTTTTTAAGCTGTTGTCTAAAGTACTAGTAGAGATGGTGCAGAACAAATCAGAGATGAGTCATCTGCATGTTGGATGAGCGATGCATGAATGGTTCCAAGATGGAGGTCATTAGTAAACATAGAGAATAGGAGTGGGCCTAATACAGAGCCTTGGGCACTCCAAGGATAACTGGTAATAGAGGTGATAAGGCCTGTTGCCATGAGACTTTTTACTGATGTTCTGTGAGGTAATCTTTGATCCAAGCTAGGGTGGAATTACAGAAATGTAAATCTGAGAGGGTGTTTATTAGGTTAGTATGGGAGACCATATTAAACACTTTTGACAGGTTCAAGAAGATAGAATAGATATGGTTATTTTTGCTCCTGTGATAATTGATTATAGTAAATGACAGTAGTGCGCTTATTGTGCTATGGAATGGTCTGAAACCATGTTGGGTATTGGTTAGCAGTGTGTTATTAAGCAAGTAGTCTGTGACTTGCTTATGAATTACTTTCTAGAATTTTAGATAGTGGTGGCAATATTGCAATTGGTCGTTAGTTGTTAAGATCAGTTGATGGGCCACATTTATGTAAGGGAATGATGTATGCGGTTTTCCAGATGAGAGGGACCTGGTGTTCAGCTATGGATCTATTGATTAGTATTGATATGGCGTATGCTATGCCATTCTCTTCTGTGAGATTCCCCTTATTCTGCAATACTTTAACCTTTGTCAGCCCCTCTAATTCATTTTACTCCTTAACCATATCTCTACCCTATTTTTAAACTCCATTTTAATTTTACCATACTCACTAGCTATAACTTTTGAAGAAATTTCTTTCTTTACCAACAATTCTCGAATAATTTCCACTGACCATTCCTTGAATTCCTGTTTAACAGTTAGGTGGGAAAGTTTGTGTCTCATTTGTACTTCACTACCCTGCATTCTCATCTTAGTTTTATTGGTGCATGATCTGAAACAGTTGTGTTTCAGATTTCAAATAAAGGCACATGTTCCTGTGAAGGGAATATAGAAATTCTCTGAGTTCCTACTATAGAATTCATGTCTTGCATACCAAATATTTTCACAAATTTCTTCAAAAATGTACACTTTATTTTCCCTTCTAGGTCAAGCAGGTACACCCTCACTATTGCAAATCAAGTTCCAGTCCCCACCCGTAATAACACTCCCTACTGAAAGCTGATTATTTCTCCCAAGTTTTTGTCAAGCTCCAGAATAGCAGTTTTTCGTGGAATATAAATACATGCCAGCATATTCCACCTCTCTTACCAGTAGCCCTTACCCACCACAAATCTAACATAATTTTTCCCTCTTCTATCACAGCTGAAGCACTCTTGCAATTAGTATAATTACTCACCTTTTCATTTGTTCCTGACAAACTGCTGAATATCCAATACTGAGATCCTTTATCAAAGTCAAATGCTCACTTCTTTCCAAATGTGTCTCCAACAGCATTGCTATTTGCACTCTGCATTTCTTAATATAATACAGCAGTCTTTCATATCTTTTGTCTGTACCTGAAAGGCCATTTACATTTCAAGATAATATGGACAACATAGCCATTATGATAAGTTACTGTGTCCAACTATTACACATGATGACTTACACACACTGTATTAATGAACGCAAATTTTTATTTGAAGCTTCTGATAGTTTTTCCTGTGAAAGTATTTTTCTTTTCTCTAATTTATCTTTTAATCTCTCTGTATATCCTCTGTTTGGACAATCTAGCCTTTTTGCATAATAGTAACAATACATGTTCTGTAGTCCTATCTCGCCTTCATTCTTCCCGATCCTGAGCTCCGACTGTGCCGGTTACAAAGCTCAAAGTCTTTTAGTTGGCTTGTGGCAAGGTAGGTATCCCATAGTGCACTAGTAAGAATCCCCTGATCTTGTTTGCCTCGTCTACGAGTTCAGAAGTGCTTCTTACTTGGCCGTGGCTAAATTGCATATTTTTCATTATTCTTACAGTCTTATTGATATTTCTGTTCACAAGATAGCTTAGTTTACTTAGTCTTAGTAATAGGTAGTAAATAGTAGTGTGTTTTGCTAAATTTCCGTAGTTATTGCTGAGAACTTGTTGGCCATTGTAGGCCCTTTTTTGTTCTCAGAGTGGTATCTTTTCTGTGTGCTAGTTTGTTGACATAGTTTCCTATTAGCGTAGGTCCGCATTTGTGTTAGGACCTTGTTTTTTTGTAGTTTTCAATAGAATAGTATATTGTGTGCAGTGTCATTGACTATTATTGGCTAATTTTTGCCTGTTGTTTAAAATTTTACAATTTGTGGTATTTTCTGACTTAGCTTCTTTCCTGTTTCCCGCAGCTAGGTCCGTTTAAGTTAGAGGACCTAGTCCTCTATTTAACTTTTCTGGTGTTTTTTTTTCATCAACATGGCTAGGCCCTTTTAAGTTAGAGGACCTAGTCCTCTGTTGTTTGCTCGTCTGTGTGTGAGTTATCCTATAAGTTCATAGGTTCATTGGTAGGTGCTAGGCTATCTGCCCGAGGGCATTTATAAGCCTAGTCAGAGTGGGTCGGCTTTCGCCGCCCCATTGATTAATTAACTGATTCTCTGTCAAGCAGAGCCAATGAAGTGATCCCAGGGATGTATTTTCTGTTACCCTTCCACTCGTCAAGGTTTCTCTTGAAGAGTGTTAGTGAGGGGCTCTGCCTGATGTAATTTGGAATTTTGTTCCAAAGCATGGAGAGTATCTGTGACAGGAATCTATCCCTCCAGCATGTTCTATTTATTGTTGTGGCGAGGTTTAGCTCACTAGAGCACGTGGCTCGCAGTGACTTGGATTTCTTTAGGCGGAGCATGTCCATCAGTTCTGAGTTGGACATGGCTTTGTAAGTCAGGCAGAGATCACCTCTGAGTAAGCGATATGCCACTAAGTACAGCCAAAGTTTTTTCATTCGGGCTGCATAGGACACGTTTGAGACCAGTAATCCTCTTGGTGAGGTACTTTTGTGGTCTTTCCAGCTGTTGGAAGTGTATTGTGAGGTACATCCCAAATGGGGCATTGTACTCTATGATGGGTCTAATGAGTGACGAGTAGAGGGGCACTATAACCTCTTTATTTCTAGATGTGAACCCTTTAGTAATTAGATGGGCCACATAGAAGGATTTCCTAACTACTTTGGCAATATGATTGTCAAAGGAGAGATTACTATCTACCTGGGTCCCCAGATCTCTTATTACCTCTTCTGTATTAAGGGGGCTGCCACCTATGTGGTAATTCGTGAGTGTTTTATTTTTCCGAAACGGGATGACTATGCATTTTTTGGCATTTAGATTGAGGCCATGATTTTGACACCAGGTGTCCGTCTCAGTAAGGCCCTTTTGGAGGATGTCCGTGTTAGCTGGAGAGTCAATTATGGCTCCCAGTTTGCAGTCATCGGCGAACTTGGTTAGCCATAGTCATCCTGTGTTTGCCTGTACTTCTGAGAAGTATATGCATAACAGTAGGGGTCCCAGGACCGAGCCTTGCGGGACACGACTTGTGACTGGTTTAGGGTCAGACCTGGAGCCCGCTATTCTTACCGTGTGAGTTCTGTCTGTAAGCTAGTTGGCAACCCATCTCATAACGTAGGGGTTTATATTCAGGCTGGTGAGTTTTTCTGTAATACCTGAGTGGGGAATGGTGTCGAAAGCCTTGGCGAGGTCAAGGTAGGCTGTGTGAACCACCTTTCCCTCGTCTATGGCCTTGGTGACTGTCTCGAAGAAGTCAACCAGGTTTAGTAGGCTTGATCTGCCCTTAACAAAGCCAAACTGGGTCGGTTCAAGTGTTTGGAGGTTCCCAATGTCTTTGTTAATGAGTTCCATGATGATGTGCTCCATAACCTTGCAGACCAGGCTAGTCAGGCTTATGGGGCGATAGTTACCAGGGTCAATTGTGGCCCCTCCTTTGTGAAGAGGAATAACTGTTGCTGTGCGCCATTCTATGGACACGTAGCCTGTGGAGAGGCTGAGGTTGAACAGCGTGTTTAGGTGGGGGGTTAAAAATCTTAGCGGGGCTAGGCCCATTTAAGTTAGAGGACCTAGTCCTCGGTTGTGTTTTGTGTGTGTAGTTTTTTCTTAAATGGTGAGGCCTGTTTAAGTTAGAGGACCTTGTTCTCTCTTCTGTCTTTTTAGAATTTCCATTTGTACTAAGACATGTCGAAGGAGTCCAGAGATCATAAACCTTCGGGTTTCAAAAAGTGCCTCAAGTGCTCCCAAAAAATGTCAATTACTGATGAGCATAGTAGTTGCATTTACTGCCTCGGAGCCATTCACCTACAGGAAACTTGTTCTTTCTGTCACTCCTTCAGCTCCAGAGTTCTCCAAGAAAGGAAGAACAAATTAATACTGAAAGGTCTTCTTAAGCCTTCCCTTGTGGAGGATTTAGCCAGCTCTTCATCATCCTCCAAGTCTCACTCCTCAAAGAAAGAAAAGTTCAAGTTGGCAAAGAGGCATTCTCCTGCACCGACTATTTTGTCTGGACCTCCACAAAAAAAGTTGTCCTTGGAGCCGGTTGAGGTTATCGATGGTGACACTGCAGTGTTGGCCCCAAGTCTTTCCAAGCCAACTTCTGAGAAATTGCATTGGAGCTGGTGTAGAGAACTTTTGCCGATCTCCCCAACTTTACGACCGCCCATTTTACAGAGATCTAAGTTGCCTACCCTGTGATCCAGATCCTCCAAGAGCCTTTTGGAAGAGGATGTAGAGAGAGTAGTGCTTAGCCTTTTGAAGTCGTCTGCTTTACCAAAATTGTTGCTGGCTCCATCCCAGTTGGTTCTGGAGCCATCTAAGGCCATTCTCCCTGTTGCTGTTCCTCCTCCAAGCCGGAGATTTTGGTGCCGCTTGTTGTGGAACCCTCGGTTCCAGTGCCCCTTGTGGCTGTCTCTGAGCCGAGTTCTGCTCAGACATCTTCAGCTCCGTCCTTGATGTCAGCTCTGACAGGGATGCTTGGACCCGAAACTCTTCGGTGCCAAGCCTACCTCTCTGTGCGTCGGCTTAGGTTGAGCTCAGACCGTACATCCATCTCTGAGCCGACCGCTATGGAGCCGAGAGCTACCTCAGTTTCCTCAGAACCGGGGCTGTCCTCGGAACCAGAGAGATCTGCATTCGAGATGATGAGGAGCGTGCTGTCTCGGTCATTAGCTCCACACAAGGGTACCAATACTCTTCCCGCTCAAGCAGTGACCTCTTGTCCCAGCGTAATCTCTCTCTCTCTCAACAGCAGAGACTCGTAGCCTCAAGAGCCCCAGTTGGGTGGCCGTCAGTCTTCAGAGACCTCCTGAGAATACCCTTTTGAGGAGCCTCTTCGGAAGTGGACATGCAAGATGAAGCATGTAGACTCCCCGGATGAGTCCATCACATCAGACGTGGACTTTGAGGAGTCAGAAGGGGTCCTCTAGGTCGTCCCCTGATGATATCTCCTTTGTAAATATCTTAGAGATCCTAAGGCAAAGAGGCGGGTGGCCCACTTACCCCTTCTGATGAGGAGTCAGTGTACCTGAAAGCTTTGGAGTCTCAACCTTCAGCCTCTTGGGTGTCTCCACCTTTTGATGAGCTCCTGGACCTAGTTAGTCGGAAGGTGTGGGAAACCCTGATGTCGTGGAACCAGTCCCCAGAAAACCCAGCAAATTTCTCTCAGCCCCCAAAGAGAAAGAGTTCTTGACCATAGGTGTGCCTGTAGATGCCATGGTAATGGCGGCAGCCACAAAAACGGAACTAGCGGAGACTTCTACATCTGTCCATCCACCGAACAAAGAGTCTCGAATGATGAATAGATACGGGAAGCGTGTCTTCTTTTCAGTGGCCTTTACCCTCAGATCACTGAATAACCTCACACATTTTACTAGGCTTCAAAGAGATCTCCTAAAGGAGCTAGAAGATACTCTCCAAGGTACATCAACTGAAGGAGTCCCTGAGAAAGTTACTGCTCAGTTGTCCACCTTAAACTCCATTGTTAACTCCTCCATGAGGCTGATCTCCTATACAACAGATGGAGCGAGTAGGGCAGTGGGTTCAGGGGTTTCCCTTAGGGGACACTCCTGGATGCACTTATGTAATTTTGCAGAGCCCTTCAAATCTACTTTTGCCAATGCCCCTTTGACGGTTCCTCTTTGTTTGGACCAGAGGTAAACGATACACACACCAGGTGCGAACAGGAAGGGAAAACTCTCTCTGCCGTGGGAATACGTTTTACTGTCCCTTCTAGACCATACCCCAAGGGTCAGAGAGGTGGGAAAATGTAGTTCAAGAAATCCCAGAAAATTTTCCCGGACGCACAGGATGATTCCTCCTTCAGAGGCAGAGGAGGAGGAACAAATGGTATACGTCACCCTCGAGTCGGGGGGTGGGGGTGGTCTGCAAAACCAGGGTGGCCGCGATTTTTTTCGTGGCCATCCCTATCAGCGCTCCTGATGTGGGGCCTGGCTGCGCTTCTCTGGAGGCAGTCAGGGGTTGCTTATCTTTGTATCGAGAAGCCTGGCTCAACATCACCCAAGACAAGTGGGTACAAAGAATAATCACCAGAGGATACTCCATACCCTTCTTTCTTCCACCCCACACCCCCAAGAAGATCCCAGTTGTTCCACCCAATCACAGGGATCAAGCAACCATAGAAGTTCAAAGTTGCTATCAAAGAGAGTCATCCAAACTGTCCCCGCAGACCAGATAGGATTCGGAACTTACTCCGGATTCTTTTTGGTGCCAAAACGAACAGGGGACTGGAGGCCCATTTTGGACCTCAGCAAACTAAACGAATCAGTAAAGAAGTCCCAAGTTCCGAATGGTAACCCTGCAGTCTATACTCCCTCTATTAGGGAAAGACAATTGGATGTGCTCCATAGACCTCCAAGATGCGTACTACCACATCAAAATACACAGAGCATCAAGAAGTCATCTACTCTTCCGGCTGAGAGCCAGTCATTACCAGTTTCGTGCTCTGCCCTTTGGTCTCACCACAGCCCAAGGGTGTTCACCAAATGCATGGCGGTAGTGACATCTCACTTGAGATGTCTTTGATTCCAAGTGTTTACGTACCTGGACGACTGGCTCCTGACCGCCACCACCAGGCACCTATTCCTAAAAGTCAGGGATTCAGCCATCCAGCTCTGTACCCAGCTAGGAATTACGATAAATTGGGAAAAGTCTGCCTTATTCCCCCTAAATTTGTAACTTTTATAGGTGCAGAAATAGACACAGTCGCCATTATGGCTCGTCTTCCTGCAGACAGAATTCAAAATCTCAGAGAACAGATATACAGCTTACTTCCTCAGCAAAAGGTCAAGGCCAAGACAGTGCTGAAACTTGTAGGGACCAAGGCTTCTACCATAAGTCTAGTTCTGCTAGCCAGATTGCATATGCAAATTCTTCAATGGCTACTTTTTTCCTAGTGGTCTCTTCAACTGCCTCTGTCTCATCATATTCTCATAGCACAGTCTTGCAAAAAGGACCTTCGTTAGTGGATTCAGCCTGATCAACTGACAACAGAAACATCCTTCCTTCCTCGCCAGCCCGTTGCTACTGTGACCACGGATGCCTCCCAGATAGGGGGGGGGGCATTATCTAGGCAAGACTGTCCAAGGCACTTGGCAAGATCACAATGCTCACTTGCATATCAATGTCCTAGAGAAGAGAGCAGTGTTTCTTGCATTGCAAGCACTTCACAACTTTCTTCCTCTAGGGACTATAGCAATCCAGTCGGAACAATATGTCAGTGGTATTGTATCTAAACAAGCTAGGAGGAACCAGATCTTACCCCATTTGTCGTGAGGCTCTTTGTGTTTGGCAGTGAATGATATTTTCTCAGCGCTTTCTAGTAGCAATGCATATCCCGGGGACAACCAATGTGATAGCCGACAAGCTCAGCAGGGCAATCTTGATGCCGCACAAGTGGTCTCTGAATCAGAAAGTAGTGAAACACATTTTCTGCAAATGGGGACAGCCTTGCTGCCATCTTTTTTGCCAGCCCGATCAATGCCAAATGCAGCAGCTACTTCTCACTTATCCCCCTCCGGGGGAAGACACCGAGAGATGCACTTGTTCACAATTAACCTCCGGGACGTCTTTATGCATTTCCCCCATTTCTGCTCATATCGAAAGTGATCCAGAAAGCAAAGTTCTTGGGAAGCAAAATGATTCTGATCACTTCTTACTGGCCTCGTCAGATTTGGTTCCCCTTTCTCGGGCCTCATCTCCACCTCTAGGGTTCATCTTTACACTATTATAGCAAAACTGAAAGTATGACCATCCCCAAAATCTTGAATATGTCTATACAAAGCATTCTTTACGTCCTTTTATCCTAATACAATACAAGTGATCGTATATCCGCTTAAGTTGCCTTTCAGTTTTTCCAATATAAAAGGCCTTACATGAACAACACTTTGCCATGTATATACCTTTAGATTTACAATTTCCATGTTTAAATCTAATATATGATTTATTAATATTTCCTAATCTGACACTCTCATTTTCATTAATAGTGTAACAATAATTACACATACCACATTTTCTAGTACTTTTGTGGTTCGGGATGGAAACTATTGAACCACTCTCTAAATATTTTTTCATATTCGAAAGTGAGAATCATGTTGCAGCGTCTAATATTGAAAAGATATCCAAAGGATAGGAAATGTTGAGATTCTTCAAGTACCCTATGGGTTTGAGTATAAATGATGATATAAAGGCTGATTTTAACAGTTTTTTTGATCAGGTTGGTTTTCAATTTATGCAAACATTGATCAAATACAATGATGAAAAATTGATCAAAATGATGCATCAAGTAGAAAAATTGAATGATTTGATATTGAAGGATGTATTATTTATGCAGTGGGAAAATTTATATAAAAGCAATTTAGTGTGGCTGAGTCAAATTGTAACAAAGCATATAGTAGGAAAAACAAAAGGTTGCAAAGAGATTTGGAACAATATAAAAAAGGGATTGTGTATAGTTGGGATAAAAAATTTCATGACTCTAATTATGATATTATACAGGACGGTTATAATTGCAGTCCTCCTAAACAGGAAGGAAAAGTTTCAAATTTTCCGGACAAGGGGTCAGAATACCATCAGAGAGATTGGAAATGGGGGGGAATTGGAAAAAACGCGAATTCCACCCGAAAGGCCAAACATGGAGAGATGTGAAATACCACAACAACTGGTAACTACTTTTAGGAATACTGATGAAAGTGAGCTTGATGTAGTTAGAGAGGACGTGCATACCATTCATAAAGAAGGTGTTAACAGTTATAAAAATTTAAAAATTTATAACTATACTGAAGTTCCACTCACTGTTACACATTTTCATTTATTTTCTAAAGGTACAAAATTTGTACCTATTACTAATTTCAAAATAGTTGATTGTTTAAGCGAGATAAAATTGTATATTAGGAAATTAAATTTGGCTTTAATGTTTCAAAATTTTGATACTACAGATTTAGATCGAACAAATTTGGATTTAGTGAGAGACATAAAATCATTGAAAAAGAAGAGTAATTTTGTGCCAGTGACACATCCTACAATTTCTATGTATGATAAGATTGTTACTAAACAGATATGAGTTACAAAATAAATTAGGTAACAGAAGATTAAAATCTAATTTAACAGACGATGAAAGTCAATTGTTGAAAGGTATGAAAAATGATAGAAGTATCCGTATAATGAAGCCAGATAAAGGGGGAGGTACAGTGATTTATGATAGTTTAATATACGCATCAAAACATTTTGATATATTACACTCATCAGGCAAGTATGATAGTGTCTTTAAATGAGATTCATGTAGCGTATAGGAAAATTGATTTATATATAGAAGAATTTTGGATCTGCAACCGGATAACTACTGATACAATTATATTAAAGTTGAACATCCAGTTATAGCTTCAATTGTGGGAATTCCTAAAATACATAAACAAATAGATGACCCACTATTTCGACCTATAGTGTCTGGTAGTCAATCCAAGACATTCCCATTGGGACAGATTATTGATGCTTCTTTGAAACGCATATATAATAACATACCTCATCTCGTGAAAGACTCTTGGGAATTTTTAAAGAATTTTCCAATTAATTCATACAAGGATGACATTATATTTGTCACGATTGATGTAGTTGATTTATTTTCCTGCATACCGAAGACCGAGGGATTAAATGCATTTGTTGATGGTGTTAAAAAGTATGCGGGTATGGATTGGGACAAAGTTTGTCTCCTTGCTGACATGATGAATATAGTTCTTGAACACAATTACATCTTTTTTGAGGGAGAGTACTTCAAGCAGACCAGGGGAGTAGCAACCTGATCAAAAAAACTGTTAAAATCAGCCTTTATATCATCATTTATACTCAAACCCATAGGGTACTTGAAGAATCTCAACCCCATAGGCACTATACCAGATTTTATACACTTCGACAAATATGCATTGTCCATTTTAACACTGTTAATGTCATTTAGTCTCTTGCCCAAAGTATAAATAAAATCTTTTAAAGTTCCTTTGGATATCTTTTCAATATTAGACGCTGCAACATGATTCTCACTTTCGAATATGAAAAAAATATTTAGAGAGTGGTTCAATAGTTTCCATCCCGAACCACAAAAGTACTAGGAAATGTGGTATGTGTAATTATTGTTACACTATTAATGAAAATGAGTGTGTCAGATTAGGAAATATTAATAAATCATATATTAAATTTAAACATGGAAATTGTAAATCTAAAGGTATTATATACATGGCAGTGTTGTTCATGTAAGGCCTTTTATATTGGAAAAACTGAAAGGCAACTTAATAAGCGGATATATGAGCACTTGTATTGTATTAGGAAAAAGGATGTAAAGAATGCTTTGTATAGACACATTAAAGGTTTTGGGGATGGTCATGCTTTTAGTTTTGCTATAATAGTGTAAAGATGAACCCTAGAGGTGGAGATTATAAAACATTGTTATTATATAAAGAGATGTGGTGGCAATTCAAGTTAGATGCTTCCACATTTCCAGGAATAAATGATTTCATTTCTATCAAACCACTGCTAAATTTACATAGATAATCATATTTAAGAGTTTTAATACAGATGTGTTTATGTAAATGATAAAAAATTGATCTGAAGTAGGAACTTCATTTGTCAGCAACCTTTGGGATACGGATCCGAGCCGGCAACTTTTTACCACAGCATAGATCCGAGCTCCTAGCTCCTCCCTTTACCCATAATCCCCTGCCAACCCTGACTGACCTCAGATCTAGTTTGCCGCGCTTCAAGCTACAAGCTGGATTTCGAGCTCCTGGTAGTTCAGTGAACTTTGTGAGAAAAACTTTGCTTTTTTTTATTACTTTCTCTTGTGTGAGTGTGTACGACTGTTCAGGTTCCCTATTTTTATATCTTTTGTGTTTAAATTTTTCCTCCCTACCCTTGCTGGTTCGTAGTGTGTGTTTGTGGTGTGTGTAGGGGCCTAGTGAGTGTGTTTTCTGTACACCATGTCGGAGGCCCCTAAAGCCATCTTTTCAAAATGCACCGAGTGTGGCCATAAGCTTTCACCGGCAGATGGCCACACCCGGTGCATTAGGTGCTTTGGGGTTGAACACCTCTCTTCGGCATGTGCGATTTGCGCAGCGTTCAACCCCAGGGCACTTAAGGACCGGAGGTCGAAGCTGATCCTGGCGGGCCTTTTGCCCCCGGACTCGGCTCTGGCCTCCGGTACTTCTGTGGCCGCTACCCAGCCCTCGGTGGTAGCCACCCCTGTCTCCCTCCCTCCAGTCGGGACTCAACCTCCCGTTTCTGCTCCGGAGGAGAGGGAGGCCGGAAAAAACAAACGGAAGGAGAAGCACCGTAAGCGGCGGGCCGAGGACTTTTCCTCGGCCCCGCCTGCCAAGCGGGCTTCTCCGTCCAGAGCTTCTGGATCACCTCCTCCTCTGCTCCGGTCCCCTTGTTTTTCACCGGGACCCGGGGAGGAGGGGACCCGGTCCCCGTCGAGGTCATCGAGGCGACACTCTAGGTCTGCCTCGGTGGCCTCGTCGAGGTCCACCTTCAGTATGTCAGATGCAGGCATGGACCGGATGATGAGGAGGTTCATCCAGGCTCAGCTGCAGATGGGAGTGCTCTTGCCTCCCCCCCCCCCTCCGGGGGGGAGCTCGACCCCATTTTTTGCTCCAATTGCTCCTTCTCCATCCCGCTTCCCGGGTTCGGAGCTTTCGGAGCCGAGCCGCGTCGGATCCGGGGGTGGGTCGGAGCCGATAGTACTGGTTACTTCGGCTCCGACTGGTCCCCCGAGCTTGTCGGATCCGACCTCTCGGAGCCGTGGGTTGAGCTTCGGATCCGAGGGACTTTGTGTGACTTCGGCTCCGTCCCGGTCGGAGCACACGGGTCCTTCGGATCCGAGGGTCTCGGCCCCGGATCCGGTCCCCGCTTCGGATCCGAGTGGGAGTCGACTCTCGAAGCCTATCGAGAGTGGCCCCCCCTCTGCTTTCGCGGTGGTGGAGAGGGCACTGTTGAGTGCATCCGGACCTCCGGTCCTGGCTTCGGCTCCCTCCTGCACTCCCTCTCAGCTGGTCCGGGCTCCCATCACCCGGCCTTCGGGACAGCCTGCTTCAGCGTCTCTGGGTGTTCCTTTGGAATGTGATATTGCTGGTGAGTCTTCATCGGACAGCCCCCCCGAGGAGGTCCCTCACAAAGCCAAGTGTAAGAGGAGGCACGTGGACTCCCCCGAGTCCCTTACGGAAGATACGGACTTAGATGAAGGAGAAGGCTCCCCAAGGTCACCCCCCGAGGATGTCTCCTGTGGAGACATCATGGAAATGCTCAGGATTAGGGGAGGGTGGTCTGCCCTCAAGGCTTCCTCCGATGAGTCCGTATTCCTGGAGGCATTCGAAGCAGGGCCATCTACCTCTTGGGTGTCCCCTCCCCCCGACCCCCTGGTGGACCTTATTTCCACCAGGGCTTGGAAAGAGCCGGACACTGTAGAGCCAGTCCCCAAGCTCCCGGATAGAATCCTGAGTCCCCCTGCTGAAAGAACCCACTGGAGCAGAGGTCCCCCGTGGATGCCATGTTGTTGGCGACGGCCACCGAGAGAGAGTTGGCTCAGGCGAGCTCTGCGGTCCACCCGCCGAGTAAGGAGTCTCGAGTGATGGACCACCTTGGGAAGCAGGTATTTAGTTCAGCAACCTTCTCCATGAGAGCGCTGAACTATATGGCATATGAGATCTAATAAAAAAATATGCTGCATCCCCCCCAGAGTCCATGTCGGAAGGGGACAAGCAGCTGTACTCCTCCCGAATGTCTACTCTACGCTCAGTTTCCAACACCTCTATGTGGCTCTTGTCTCACGCCACTGAAGGAGCCGCTAGAGCTGGCAGAGCCGGCCTGGTAATTAGGCGCCAAACCTGGCTCCGACATTGTGACTTCTCGGAACCCTTTAAGGCGTCATTTGCGAATGCCCCCTTTGATGGTTCTGCACTGTTTGGCAAAACCATTCGCAACACTTTAGTCCAGAGCGAGAAAGACGGGAAGACGTTGTCTGCCTCCGGAGTCCGCTTCTCTGCTCCCCAGAGGTCCTTTTCCAAGAACCAAAAGGGTCAGAAGAAGATGTGGTTCCGAAAATCGCATCAGTTCCAGTCTGCTCCGGACAACCAGTCCTCTCATGGCAGAGGAGGACAGGGAGGACGCCGCCCAAGAGGCAGAGGGGGTCCCAGAAATTTTGAGTCCAGAGAACCTTTCTCTGAGAGGCCCACGCAGAACCCCTGAGGGGTTGCCCAGCTGCTCCACTCTGGAGGCAGTCGGGGGGCGTCTTTCGAAGCACCTAGCAATGTGGGAGTCCATAAACAACAGATCGCTGGGTGCTTCGTATCATATCCAGAGGCTACCTAATTCCCTTTATTGTAACCCCCAAAACCGGAAGCCTCCTCGACATACCACCCAATCAAAGGGAGGCGGCTGCTACAGAAATTCAGCAGCTTTTGCAAAAAAGAGCCATCCAACCTGTCCCCCCAGATCAGTTCGGATCAGGGTTTTACTCCAGGTTCTTTCTGGTGCCAAAAAAGATGGGGGACTTGAGATCCATTCTCGATCTCTCTCTCCTGAACCTGGCAGTACCCAAAGAAAAGTTCCGAATGGTCACTTTACAAACTATTCTCCCCCTATTACGGGAGAACGACTGGATGTGCTCGATAGACCTCAAGGATGCGTGCTACCACATTCTGGTGGACAGACGCTCCAGGAGGTTCCTCCGCTTCCGGCTGGGAGCCAGTCACTTTCAGTTCAGGGCCCTTCCCTTCGGTCTCACCTCAGCCCCCAGGGTGTTCACCAAAGTCTTGGCGGTTATAGCAGCCCACCTGAGGCTTCAGGGAATTCAGGTCTTTCCGTACCTCGACGACTGGCTCCTCATCCCCCCAACAAGGCATCTGCTCTGTTCAGGCAGGGATTATTTCCTCAACCTTGCTCCACGTCTAGGGTTGACTATCAACATGGCCAAATCCTCTCTGGTCCCTACACAGGTAATAGATTTCATAGGGGCGAGATTGGATTCCAGAATAATGCTTGCCTTCCTGACTCCCGATCGGCTTCAGAACCTGAGGTTGCATGTCCAGGCCATTTTCTGACTTCCTGCTCCACCGCCGGAATTGATCCTGAGGGCTCTAGGGTCCATGGCGGCAGCCATTCCTCTGCTGCCCCTAGCCCGTCTAAATATGAGGGTCCTGCAGTGGACCGTCCAGGTACAATGGTCCCTGTCTCGCAACCCCCTGTCCCATCCTATTCCCCTAAGCAGGGCTTGCAGAGGGTCGCTCATGTGGTGGCTCCAGTCCCCAAGTCTCCACATGGGACGACCATTCTTGATGCCTTCCCCCGTCGCTACAGTGACCACGGACGCCTCTAGCCTGGGGTGGGGGGGGGGGGCACTATTCAGGCAGAACGGTCCAAGGCACATGGAACGACACGGAGACCTCCTTGCATATCAATGTCCTAGAGATGAGGGCAGTGCTTTTGACGTTGCAGGCACTTCACAGCCTTCTTCCGATTGGGACGATTGCAGTACAAACGGACAACATGTCTGTTGTCTGGTACATCAACAAACAAGGGGGAACCAGGTCTTATCCTCTTTGTCGCGAGGCCATGAGAGTGTGGGAATGGGCGATATCCACCAACCGCTTTCTCATTGCAACGCACATTCCGGGAAGGTCCAACATCCTAGCAGACAGGCTCAGTCGTTCGATTCTGACCCCGTACGAATGGTCTCTCAATCCGCTAGTAGCGAAACAAATATTTGCCCAATGAGGGCAACCCTGTTGCGATCTTTTTGCCTCTCCTTCATATACCAAATGCAACAGTTACTTCGCTCTAATCCCCCCTCAGGGGGAGTCCCAGAGAGACTCTCTAGTACATGCTTGGCCTCCCGGTCTCCTTTACACTTACCCTCCATTGCCCATGATGCTAAAACTCTTACATAAAGCCAGTCGGCTGGGGAGCAAAATGATCCTCATTGCCCCATTCTGGCCTCGTCAAACGTGGTTCCCGTACCTGTGGTCTCACCTGATTCATCCACCCTGGATTCTGGATCCCCTTCCGGATCTCATTACTCACCCTCTGGGTTTTCCGACCCCCAACCTGGTCAACCTCAAGCTGACTGCTTGGTTGCTCCAGTTCCACTCCTGATAAGGACTCCCGGTATCTCCTCACCAGTTAAAGCCATCCTAGTAGCAGCACATAAACCTTCCACCAGAAGAATCTATCGAAGTAAGTGGAAACATTTCTCCATCTGGGCGGAGCACCATCACTTAGATCCTTTCACGGCGCCTCTTAGGTCGGTTTTGGATTTTCTAACTACCCTTTTTCATCAAGGGGCTAGCTGCTCTACAGTCAAGGTACAACTAGCAGCGATTTCGCATTATCATGTAGGGCATGAATCGGGCCCTCTAATTACTTCCAAGCTTTGTAAAGCTTTCCTCAAGGGTACCTTCCTTCTCAGACCCTGGGTGAGGGAGGTAGTACCCCCATGGGATTTATCTTTGGTTCTCCAGGCCTTGACAAGCCCCCCTTTCGAGCCGGCGGCTACGGTTGATCTTAAATACCTCTCTTGGAAGACGGCCTTCTTGGTGGCCATTAATTCAGCTAAAAGGGTCTCTGAGCTTCAGGCTCTATGTGTTAAACCACCGTACTTAGCCTTCCATCAAGATAGAGTTTACCTCAGGATCAATCCGTCCTTTCTGCCTAAGGTATTTTCGGAAGCTAATATTAATCAATCTATTAATCTTCCCGTGTTCTTTCCCAATTACCAGAACAAAGGAGAGTGCAAACTGCATTCCTTGGATGTGCACAGACAATTACGCTTTTATATTCATCGAACTGCTGGTCATAGGCAATCTGACCAGTTGTTTGTCTCCTTTGCCAAAACAAGTTTAGGCAAGTCAATTTCTAAAGTTACACTATCACGGTGGATAGCTAGTTGTATCCTCTTAGCGTATCAGAGTTCGGGAAGGCCTGCACCTCAGGGAGTCCGAGCTCATTCTACTAGGGCCGTCGCTGCTTCAGTGGCTTTTAAATCTAGGGTTCCCTTAGATGATATTTGTTCCGCAGCCACTTGGGCCTCATCTCATACCTTTATCAGCCATTACAAACTGGATGTTGTCTCCAGAGGTAGGGCATTCTTTGGCTCTGCAGTGCTCCGGAATATTATTCCGTAAAGGCCACCCAGGATTCAGGTAGCTGGGGACTCTGTCCCAAAGGTTGCTGACAGATGAAGTTCCTACTTCAGATTAAGAAGTTATGTACTCTCCTTAACGTTCCATCTGAGTAGGTATCTTCATTTGTCTGCAACCATCCCCCCCTCCTTCCCCCTGACCTATAGGATCTGTCTTGGATAAGCCCCTTCCGGGGCACAGTAACAATGGTTATATCGGGCAAACTTGATCTGAGATCAGTCAGGGTTGGCAGGGGATTATGGGTAAAGGGAGGAGCTAGGAGCTCGGACCTATGCTGTGGTAAAAGTTGCCGGCTCGGATCCGAGATCAGATCCGTATCCCAAAGGTTGCAGACAAATGAAGATACCTACTCAGATGGAACGTTATGATGAGTACATAACTTCTTATTTTAGTATATTTGATGTTATGTTTAGTTTATAAGACATCTATAGCTTTAAATTGGAGTCCAGAATTTGGCGCCAAAAAGTTTTTAAATAGGTATGGTTTATGGACAATTAGTAGTTCTGATGAAGCCCGCAGTTTGGCAGGTGAAAGCGCTTAACTGGATTTTATAGAGACGTGTCGTATTATCGTTTTTATACGCTAATGTTTTATTAAAGTTCCTATTTGTACAATATCTGTGCTGCTGTAGTTATATGAGCGTTTATACACCAGAGTGAGTTTCGTCTGAAGCCCAGGATAATACTGCTTGAAGTTTTATTTTGCCTTTTTGGTACCGTGGTAAACATTTACCGACAAGAAAGTTAAGGCGTCTCAAGACCGGGTAGCATTTTGGTATAGCTATTTCATCGTTTGGTTCAGCAGTGTAAGCTACACCTAATTTTTGTTGTATACAATAGTTTCCAAATGACATTCATTTCGTGTTATCAGATATAGTATTTTTGTATTCTGAGGTTAGTAAATGTTTACCCTCAGTCCTAACTGCCACATCCTTTGTAAATATACAACTTCTAAATCTTATATTTCATAGCAGTCTGCACAGTTGCATCTCATTTTATGGTCGCATGCTTCACCAGTCTGTATAATGCCTTTTATTCAACCTAGATGTCACTTCGTCCACCCATCAGCCTAATCAACAGGGGATGAGGAGGACCCGTTACCATTTCATTTCAAATTGTTCTTAAATATCCACTTTGACAATCCTGTCCAGTCAGTTAAAGTATAGGCATGAATGATTACCTTGTACATCTGACATCCTCTACATTCTACTTGCAGTCATAATCGGCTACCTTACACATTCCCTACCCATCAGGACTAAACAAAATTCTCTGGTTGGGACGCCCAGGATTTCATTTAAACTTGTGTATTCCTGAATAATGCAGTCAGCTAGTTGTCCACTCTTTCTTCCTCTTTCAGCATACCTGTGTCTGTTTTTCATCGCTAGCCTTTGAACACAGTTTGTAGGTTCATAAGATATGTAGGCCTTTGTGTTCAGACCTGTAAGCCATTGTGGATCCCGTACTCTAGCGCCATTAGGAGCTCAGGAATAATAATAAGTAAGCATTCATGGGACCATAAGATACCCACTAATATAAATATGTAAGCAGACAAATTTTAAACGTTCTTGCCAGTCCTTGTCACGTAGTCAATAGTGCTTAGCTCTCAGATCGAGCAACACCTGACATGATCAGGCTGGTGTATACTTGTATCTTCCCATTCATTCATCAAGACTAACCTTAAAGGTATTATCTGACCTGTAGTGTCCGCTTATTCCATAGATTAAAAATACTCTTTTAGGAAACTATCCGCCAACGTCTTTTTTTTTTTTTTTTTGTTTGGTAGATTTTGGTCTCTAGTGAGGATGTTTGTAGAGGCACTGACTTTGTGGAAAAGTAGGTCAGATGGGATCGAGTCTTTCATGGCTCAAAAGCTAGACACTGGTCACCTGAGGGACGCCTATAGACTTCTCAGGATAAGGATTTTCATGCTCATCTTTCAGGATAGTTGAAGGATACAAGGCCTCCAGTTTTCATGGTTAGAAATCTTTGGGGTCTTTCTAGTTGAGCAGTATGATTGGATTTGTACATACCAAAGGGGACATTGTATTCATTGATGAGTCTGATAAAAGAAAAGTACAGAGGAAGGATGATATTATTGTAGGTTGATTGTACCACACTTGTTAAAATTTTATGTTTAGAGATTGCATCACCAGCTTTTACAACTGGATCTGTTGGATACCCTTTTTACAATCCAGTAGATAACAGAGAGGTGTACATTAAATTTGTCTGTTTTTCAGTAATACTAGCATGAGAGGTTGTGTCAAAAACATTGGACAGGTCTGTATTGAGCAGTGTGCATGGAGTGATCGCTGTCTCCAGCCTTTGTAACCTTTGCAAAGGCACTTAATATGTTCATGAGAAAAGCCCTGCCCTTCACAAAACTAAACTGTTTAGAGTCCATATCATTTGAGTTGTCTGTGTCTGTATAAATGAGTATAGGTAATATGTTCAATGGCTTTGCGTAACAAGCTGGTGGGCCTGTAAAGGACTCATACTTGTGTGGACAGGTCACGCTGTTCTCCAGGCTTCAGGCAAAACCCCTGTGTGTACTGACTGTGTGCCTGAGCGTTTTAAGTAGATAATCTGTGCGTACGTGGTTGGCACTCATGAGAATGAAGCCTGGAATATGTTCTGCCTCCCTGATGATTTATGACGTATAAAGTGAGTTAGTGGAATTGTGAGGAGCTGGTCTGTTTGCCCAGGGCCACCACGTTCACAGGAAAGGCATCTCAGTGTAAACCTTTGCAATGTGTGTGATCTGTTGTAGACTTATGGATGTACTCCTAATCCTTGTCATCTCATGATGATGTCAGGCAGTCCTGTTGTGTCTAAGCAAGCACTGGTAGGATGTTGCCACTGGCCCCAAACAAGGAAGCACCTTTTGTCTAGGCATGGAACAGTAGGCTGTGCCATCATCTGTATGACACTCCATTCTCAACAGGAACTGAATACCATAACACTTCTTGATTTACATTTAAAACCCTTGTATGTACTTCAGCAAAATAGTATTCGTATAACCTTCCAGAGGTGACATTGAATGCAGAGACTGATCTGTTTAGTGCCACCAAAGATGTTTTTGCTTCATTTAAATGTTTGCAGTTAAAAGGTCAGCAGTTGCTTAGTATTGTCTGTTCCCAGAGACTGAGGTGGAAGAGTCCCTTGGCTGCTCACGCTTCTCATCTTCTTTTTTCTGTCCATACTTTTCTTTTGTTCTTGTCTAACTGGGCTGATAGTGACTTACTTTATTTTTCTAGACGTCTTTCATTAAAAAGTTTAAACATTTCTTATAAGACAGACTGAAAGTTAAAGGGCTTTGTCTTCCCAACTTTAATGCACTTAAAAGACAGTTTTCACAAGATTCAAGCTTATTTTGTGGCCCTGAGCAAAACTGTCCTTGGGTTTCTGGGTGTAGTTTAAATATTGTTGAGCTAGGAGAAGATGATGATGTGACCTTACTTCGTTCAACAATTACATAATTATTCACTCTTCTGAGGAAAAGAGGCACCTGGAATTTGTTTTTTATTGAAATAATGGACAGTGAAAGGTACCATGCATACTATGTAGTAATAACTTTGGTTTGAACCGAAGGGCAAATGGAATGTCTGATGATGAGAGTAGCTGTTTATATGTAGTTGTTAGGCGTAAGGTCTGGGAGACCATTGAAAGCCTAGCCCAGTTTCTCATTTGCCCCAGTCATTCTGTGATTAAGCGACTTGATTAAGGTTGCACATTAGACAAATGGAGTGTGAAGGAATCAAACCATGGACCACATAACTCAGAATGTTAACAGCTCGTAGCCTTGATACTCTGTGCTAACTGGGGAGATTAATGAAAAAGCACAGCATGTGTGAGAGCATTTAGTACCATTCGTATCACTACTGTCAAAAGCACTGTCACACCCCCCAGATTATTAGGAAGTGCAAAAACACTGTCACACCCACAGAGTATTAGGAAGCGCACCCACTACTGGAAAAAGCAATGTCCACCATGGATGATGGTTTTATTTATGTGTTTATTTTTTTAATTTTTTTCTACCCAGTCTGATACTACAAGTGATCTCTTGTGACCAGTATTCTATCCTGGTTAGCTAGTTAGCTACCTACCTACCTAATTAAGTAACCAACCAACCACATAAATAACACAAAAGTTAATTAATTCAAATACTATGATCTGATGTCCTTTTCATTCTTACTCAATGATTGGGTTATGTATCCGATCTAATCCTCAGATCTGATTTGGCTGCATACTTTAGACTTTGGATCCAACTGTCGATCTCCTCCCTCTACCCATAATGCCCATGTCCTTTCTCAGCACCTTAGATCATGTTTGCTGCCATCATGCTCAGATGTGGGGTCCTTCTCTCGAGTGTTACGTATTTTTTTTTTTTTGTAAGTAAGGATGTTAAGTTGTCTATCTCGCCTTTGTTCTTGCTGGTTGGGATTGGAGCCGATCCTCTGCTCTGACTCAGCCATCTTCTATAGCTCGAGAGCTGTTTACTGGCTCGAGGCTACCCCTTATCCCATGATGCCTAGCGCTAGCTTCCCAGATCTCATTTGCCGCTTCAGCTGCGAGGTGTCGTTTTTCTGGCTCAGGCACGTATAAAGTTTCTTTATAGAACTTTTTTACTAGAAAGTCTTTTTCCTAGGGGTTATTGTTAATTTTTAGTCTTATATTTGTTGTGTTAGCTAAGTGTGTATTTGTAGCTTCCTTCCCTTCCCTTTAGAACTCGTTTAATTTAGAGAGTTCTCCCCCTCCCCCCTCCTTATTCTTTTCCTGTCAGGTTAGCCGTTTAAGTTAGAGGCTTTCCTTCTACCTTCTTTATAGGCTAGCCGTTTGAGTTAGAGGCTTTCCTATCCAAAAAAAAAAATCTTTAGCTTTAGTCTAGTATACTGTATTTTTCTGTAGACTGTATTTTGATTGGTTAGCTATTGTTGTATTTTTTGTTACAGGATTTCCAAAGAATCCAAGGTGTCTGGGTTCAAGAAGTGTGACTCATGCTGTCAGAAAATGTGTCTGACAGATGGGCACACTTCTTGCATCTATTGTTTAGGCGCTGTGCACCTGCAGGACTCTTGTTCTGTCTGCCATGCATTTAGTCCAAGAGTTCTGCAGGAGCGTAAGAATAAGCTTATTCTTAGGGGCCTTTTAAAGCCCCTGGATTCACCGGCCAAGACAGCCTGTGAAATCCTCTAAATCTACCAAATCGTCTGCACCAAGTTCGGAGCCGTCTTTGGTTCAGACTCTACTTGCTACTTCGGTTCCGGCTGGAACCGATAAGACTATCTTCCCGTCGGCTCCAACAGAAACTTCAGAGCCTTCGCGGAGCCACAAGAGGCTGAGGTCCCCTTCTCTGGAATCGATACATTTGGCTCCTTGGTCTCCCCTGCTTCAGAGTGAGTGCAGTCACAGATCTTCTCACTCCTCTCGATCCTGTAGGCTCTCTGATCACGACGTGGAGAGAGGGGTCAGTAGGTTGCTAAAGTCGCAGGCACTTGCCAAGATGTTGTCCAGCCCTCCTCAACAGGTGTCGGCTCCGTCCACTTCTATCGATGTTCCTCCTACGACTCCATTGAGCTCGGAGCCGAAGTTCATTGGGGTTCGAGTAGTGGAACCGTCGGCTATGTCGCCGGCTCCGATTCCCTCGATGGTGCCATCCATCGAGGGATCTGGGCGCCGGGGCTCCCTCGTTGGCTCCAAGGGGGCGAGTGGCATCGGACCCTTGTCCGACCCATTCTCCCTCTCAGAGCTTCGGCGCAGGTGAGCTCGGCTCCTACATCGGCCTCGGAGCAGTCTCCCTCGGTGCGGAGAAAGATTCCGATTTCCTCAGAACCGGAGCTTTCTCTGCATCGTGGCAGGGATGCCTTCGATGTGAGGAGTGTGCTGGCCACTGAGTCAGCTCCACTATCGGCCCCATCAGCTCTGTCCCCTGTAGTATCTGTGCCAACCTCTGCTCCTCCTCCAGACCCCAAGCATGGGGGACCGGCACTCCAGGGCATCCCATTGGATGTTTCCTCTTCTTCCGAGGCCTCCCCTGATCATTCAGAGGAGCCCCCTTGTAAGAAGAAGTGCAAGAGGAAGCATATTGACTCCCCTGAGTCTGTCACTTCTGATACAGACTTAGATGATTTGGAAGGGTCCCTGAGATCCCCCTCTGAAGATGTTTCCTTTTCGGACATCCTAGAAATGCTTAAGCAGAGAGGGAACTGGAATCCCCTAGCCCCTACCGAGGATGAGTCTGTATTCCTGGATGCGTTCAGTTCCCGACCTTCCACCTCCTGGGTTTCTCCACCTTTCGATCCACTTATGTCAGTGGTGGCTCGAAAGGCATGGTCAGCCCCGGATACAGTGGAACCAACTCCGAGGAGACCTGGCAAGTTCATCACAGCACCCCATGCTAAGCAGTTCCTTACCAAAGGTGTTCCTGTTGATGCCATGGTGGTAGCAGCAGCCACCAAAAAAGAGTTAGCGGAAACCTCTTCGTCTGTCCATCCTCCTAACAAGGATTCTAGGCCCATGGACAGATACGGGAAGCGAATGTTTGCTTCAGCGACCTTTTCTATGACGTCACTGAACTACTTATGCCATTTTACCCGGCTTCAGAGGGATCTCCTTAAAGAGCTCGGAGATGCCCTTCAAGATCCATCAGCTGAGGGGGCTCAAGCTAAAGTGACTTCCCAGCTGGCGACCCTTAATTCTGTAGTCAACTCCTCCATGAGGCTCATTTCCTATGCAGCCGATGGTGCGAGTAGAGCCGCATGTACGGGCGTGGCCCTTAGGAGACATGCATGGATGCGGCTGTGTAACTTTGCGGAACCCTTTAGAGCATCATTCACCAACACCCCCTTTGATGGTTTCTTTCTTTTTGGACCACAGGTGAAAGACACTTTGACTAGATGTGAGCAAGAAAGAAGACTCTCTCTGCCGTGGGAGTCTGTTTTTCCACTCCTTCCAGACAATACCCCAAGGGTCAGAAGAGTGGTAAAATGTAGTTCCGAAAATCCCAGGGAGCCTCGCCTGACACACGTAATGATTTTTCCTCCAGGGGCAGAGGGGGAAATAACAGACGCCGCCCTCGTGGCAGAGGGGGTCCGCAGAACCAGGGCAACAGAGAATCCTTCTCTGAGAAGCCCTTTCATCATCCCTGAAGGTTGCCTGGCTGCCCGCCTCTGGAGGCAGTCGGGGGAAGACTTTCACTGTACCCAAAAGCCTGGCAACATTTAATGCAAGACAAATGGGTACGGTCAGTTATATCCAGAGGTTACAAAATTCCCTTCTCTCAACCCCCCTTACCGTCAAGCAAATCCCTTCCAGATGTTCCATCCAATCTGAGGGACCAAGCAGTCATAGAAGTTTCAAAACTGCTAGAAAAAAAGAGTCATCCAGGAAGTCCCGGCAGACCAACACGGATCCAGATTTTACTCAAGGTTCTTTTTGGTACCAAAAAAGACAGGGGACTGGAGGCCGATTCTGGATCTCAGCAGACTAAACAAGTCTGTTCAAAGAACAAAGTTTCGGATGGTCACGCTACAGTCCATTCTACCCTTTCTGGGTCAGGGCAATTGGATGTGCTCCATAGATCTTCAGGATGTGTACTACCACATCAAAATGGACAGGCGCTCCAGGAGATTCCTTCGCTTCCGGTTGGGAGCCAGTCATTACCAGTTCAGAGCTCTGCCTTTTGGTCTCATCACAGCCCCCAGGGTGTTCACCAAATGTATGGCAGTGGTCACGGCTCACCTGAGACATCGAGGATTCCAGGTGTATCTGTATCTAGATGACTGGCTCCTCACTGCTACTACCAGGCATCATCTTCTGCAAGCCAGGGACTACACAATCACAATCTGCTCCCAGCTAGGCATTACAATAAACTTCGAAAAATCTGCCTTGTTTCCCTGTCAATCTATCACCTGTATAGGAGCAAACTTAGACACAAGGAACACGTCTGCAAGGCTGCCGCCAGAAAGGGTGTCTACAATTCGCCAGCAAGTACAAATTCTAATGCAGAGCAAAAGGATCCAAGTCAGATTCGTCCTTCAAACTCTGGGTTCCATGGCAGCGGCAATTCTTCTAATTCCACTGGCCCACTTTCACATGAGGATCCTTCAGTGGCTTCTGTTCACACAGTGGTCTTTCCAACAGCTGTCCATGTCTCACATGATCATGATTACAGAAGCATGCAAAAGGCACCTTTCCTGGTGGATGGTCTCCCCACTAGTAACTCAGGGCAGACCTTTCATTCAGCCCCCTCCGGTTGCCGCAATGACCACAGACGCCTCCCTGATAGGGTGGGGGGCATTATCAGGGCAGGACAGTCCAAGGCACTTGGCAGCCTCACGAGTACCATCTGCATATAAACGTCCTAGAAATGAGAGCCATGCTCCTAGCGTTGCAAGCTCTTCCCTTCTGGGACCATTGCAATTCAAACGGACAACATGTCAGTGGTGTGGTACATCAACAAGCAGGGCGGAACCAGGTCCTACCCCCTATGTCGATAAGCACTCAGACTCTGGCAGTGGGCGATTTCCTCCCAACATTTTCTGATTGCAACGCACATCCCTGGGAGATCCAGTGTCATAGCGGACAGGCTCAGCAGAGCTATTCTCATGCCTCACGAGTGGTCTCTGAATCAGGTAGTTGCGGATCTGATCTTCTGCAAATGGGGACAACCTTGCTGCGATCTTTTTGCCACCCCCTTCACCAGCAAATGCAGCAACTACTTCTCCCTTCTTCCGCTTCCAGGTCACACTCCCAGAGACGCTTTTGTCCACGATTGGCCTCAGGGACTTCTTTATGCCTTCCCTCAGTTTCCCCTGATACCAAAACTTGTACAGAAAGCAATATCGTTGGGTTGCAAATGATCCTCATTGCCCCCTACTGGCCTCGACAGATATGGTTTCCGTTCCTGCACCACTACCTTCTCGATCATCCCTGGACTCTGGATCCGATTCCAGACCTGCTGATTCATCAATCATGCGGGCTGCATCAATCCCTCCAAACACTCCATCTCACAGCTTGGTTGCTCCACTTCCAACCTTAGCCAGGCTTCCCAGCATTTCCCCGGCCATGCGTGAGATTGTTGTCTCCTCTCACAAGTCCACAACTAGAAAAACTTTTGCTAGCAAATGGAACCGTTTTTCTTGTTGGGCAGAGACTAGGAACGCAGATCCTTTTTCAGCCCCAGTCCATGAAATTTTGGAGTTCCTAGCACAACTTTTTCATTCTGGGTCCGCTTCTGCTACAGTCAGTGTTCAATTGGCGGCCATTTCTAACTTTCATGTTGGGTTGTCTAATTCAAACATTATGTCTCATAAGCTCTGTAAAGCCTTTTTAAGAGGGACTACTCTCCTGAGACCTCCAGTGAGAGATCCCCCTCCTCCTTGGGACCTTAATTTGGTACTAACCTCTTTAATTATGCCCCCCTTTGAACCTGCAGCGTTTTGCTCCATTAAGTTTCTGTCTTGGAAAACACTCTTTCTGGTAGCTATTACTTCAGCCAGATGCGTCTCTGAACTTCAGGCACTATGTGTTCGTCCTCCATACTTGTTTTTTCATAAGGACAGGGTTGCTCTAAGGACTAATCCCTCATTCCTTCCGAAAGTCTGCTCAGAAAACAATTTGAACCAATCTGTAGACCTTCCTGTGTTTTTCCCTAACCACTCCAACAAGGCAGAATACAAATTACACCAATTGGACGTTCATAGACAATTGTGTTTTTACTTGCATAGGACTAAGGATATAAGGAAGCCGGACCAACTATTCCTTTCCTACGCTCTAGGCAAACAAGGTCTCCCAGTTTCCAAAGTGACCTTATCCAGGTGGTTGTCTTACATTATCACTTTTATTCTCTGGCTATGTCTGGGGTTAGCTATTCCAAACAAGATCTGGGTAGCTAATGCTAGGCATCATGGGATAAGGGGTAGCCTCGAGCCAGTAAACAGCTCTCGAGCTATAGAAGATGGCCGAGTTGGAGCCGAGGATCGTCTCCAATCCCAACCAGCAAGAAAGAAGGCGAGATGAAGGCAACTAACATGTAACGTTATGTTAGGTACATAACTTCTTTTTATTTTTATTTACCTTAATGTTTAATCTTCTTTAGCTTTCACCTTCCTCTTAGCTTCCAGTTACTGTTAAGAGTAGCAGAAATAATATTTTTATATAGTATTCCCGTATGTTCACCATAGCTGGTAACCGTTCTTTCCTGTACTATAATTTCTTCCTTCCTACCAACCTTTCAGGGTAATCTAATTATCATTGTTGGTAATTTCTTCTTTGTTTTTAATTAAAAAAAAAACAAAAAACTTTTTCATTTGTATTGATTTCAAGAAGAAAGGTCCCCCAGATCACCACCGGATGATGTCTCCTTCGGAGACGTATTCGATATCCTTAGGCAGAAAGGTGGTTGATCTTCCATAGTTTTGAAAGCTTTTGGTTTTGGCCTATCTATGTCTTGGGTACCCCCAGCAGATGAGAGTGTTTATTTATTTCTCAGCAGGCATGGAAGGAGACATATTCCGCTGAGCCTGTACTGAGACAGTTTGACAAATTCCTAGCTCCCACTAAAGACATGCCCCACTGGAGCAAAGGAGTCCCAGTAGATGCTATGGTGGTGGCATGGCCACTAAAAAAGAGCTAGCAAAACTTAGCTCTACTGTCTATCCTCCAAATGGAGAGTCTAGGGCTCTGGAATGATTTGGAAAGCGTGAGTCTTTGCTTCAGTGATATTCGCCTTGTGGCAAATTTCACAAGATTACAGACAGATTTGACCAAAGAACTTTCAATATCTCACGGAGTCCATGTCTGCAGAGGTTTTCAAAAGATCATTTTCTCAAGTGGCCACACTTTTGTCAGTTTCCAGCACTTCCTGAGGTTGATATCTTGTCCAGTTGAAGGCACTTCATGGACTGCTAGTTCGGGCATTGCCATGAGACATGCCTGGATGCAGTTATGCAACTTTGCAGAGCCTTTCAAGATGTCCTTCAGCAGCCCTTCCTTTGATGGAGAGTCTTTATTTGGGCCATCTGTGAAAAAATGCTTGCCTGTAGCAAACAAGGGAAGGCCATGTCTGCCATGGGAATCAAATTTTCAACCCATTAATGAACCTTTTATGGAAATCGGATAGGTGGTAAGTAGATGTGTTTCTGGAAATTTTGGGGACCTTTCCAAGATCTATGTGGGCACAACTCCTCCAAAAGCAGAGGAGGCAGTTCTAATGGTGGACTTCACCCCAGAGGCAGAGGAGGCCTGCAAAATCAGGGCTTCTGGGATTCTTTTGTGGACAGACCCTTTCAGTGCTCCTGAAGTGCTGCCTGACTGTCCACTTCTGAAGGCAGTTGAGGCACAGTCGTCCTTGCACCCTGACATGTGGACTGCTATAACAAAAAATTCCTGGCTGCTAAAAATAATATCCGGTGGCTACTGCATTCCGTTTTTCCAACCTCAATCTAGAAAAGAAAAGCGTTCCCCATGTTCCACCCAATCAGAGGAAGGCTGCAGTCCAGGAAATTCAAAAACTGCTAGGCAAAAGTCATCCATGAGATTCCACCAGACCAAATAGGATTCAGAACACGTGATTCCTTATAATGCCCAAAAAGACAGAGGACCCGAGACCAGTTTTGGATCTGAGTAAACTGCATCAGTATATGAAAAAGTCAAAGTTCTGAATGGTCACGGTCCAGTCCATTTTGCCATTTCTTCTCCATGACAATTGAATGTGCTCCATAGGTGCATACTGTCACAAGATAAGACAGGCACTCCTAGAGACACTTGTGCTTCCAGCTAGGAACCAGTCACTACTAATTCAGAGCACTTCCCTTTGGACTCGCAACAGCCCCCAGGGTGTTTACCAAATGTATGGCAGTTCACTTGAGACTCTACGGATTCTGGGTATTTCCATATCTAGATGACTGTATCAACAATCCAGGGACTATTTTTCCAGATTTGTCACTCACAGGGGATAACAGTCAATTACATTAAATCAAATCTGACACCAGTACAGAGCTTGGAGTTTATTGGCGCATATCTGAACACCACAATGCAAACTGCATCCTTAAAAACTCACTGCATGGGCACACTCTGGTCTCAGGTTCAGCAGATACTTTCCCATCCGTCTCCTCCATCCAGATTCATTCTTCAAGCACTGGGGTCTGTGGCAGCAGCAGTAGTGCTTCGTCCTTTACCACATTACTGTATGCATGATCTTCAATGGACTCTAGCTGTTCAATGGTCTGTTCTTCAACAACCCCTATCCTGTCCAGTCAAGCTTATACCGATTTGCAAACACCGCATCCGTTGATGGATCCAGTCAAATGACATTTAGGTCAACCCTTTGTTTTACTGCCCCATTGGCCATGGTGACTATGGATGCCTTCTATTTGAGGTGGCGGGACATTACTTGGAAAGGACGGTCCAAGGCATGTGGTCCCCCCAAGAGACCAATTTGCATACCAGTGTCCTGGAGATGAGTGCAGTCCTGTTAGCATTGCAGACATTCCAAGATGCTCTTCTTCTACGGACTGTTGTGATTCAGCCTGTCAGCATGTCTGTAGCCATGTACATCAGCAAACAAGGAGGAACCTGATCTTACCATCTGTCTGCAGAGAGACTTTGAGAGTGTGGCAATGGGTAATAGTTGCAGTTCACATTCCAGGGAAAACCAATGTATTAGCGGACAAGTTAAGCATGTCCATTCTGATGCCTCACATTTAGTCTCAAGTAGTCAGTGGCAGAGGAGATTTTCTATTGTTGGGGCCAACCGTGCTGTGACCTCTTTGCGTCCCCCTACAATAACAAGTGCAGCAGGTATTTTGCTCGGATACCCCCTCAAGGGGAGTCACTGAGAGATGCTCTAGTCCTCATTTGACCAACTGGTCTCCTTTATGCTTATCCTCCCATTTCTTTGATCCCCAAATTACTCCAGAAAGCAATTTGGTTAAAGAGCTCAGCCATCCTCATTGCACTCTACTGGCCTTGACAGGTGCGGTTCCCCTTCCTCCTTTGGTCTCATCTTAGCTATCCTCCCTGGATTCTGGACCCATCTCCAGATCTTCTCTCACACCTCTCAGGAATTAGTCATCCCGGTATCCCAACCCTCAAACTAACCGCGCGGTTTCTCCAGTTCCACTAATAGCCAGACAGTCCAGGTTTTTCCCCAAGTGCATACCATTCTATTAGTCTTGCAGAAAGACTTAAGAAGATTTACAAGAGCAAATGGAAAAGATTTTCCCTTTCGGCATTGAGAAATAATGTTGACCCTTTTACTGCCTCGGTCTTTGCTGTTCTTGAGTTTCTGTTTGCTCTTTTCAGTGAAGGAGCTTGTTTTTCTATGATTAAAGTACAATTGGCAGCCATTTCCAGTTTTCATGTAGGAGATGAAAACAATATTCTTTGGCCTCTTTCAGAAAGGTTTTACATAATTTGGAAGTCACTTTCCTACTTGGACCTCCAGTAAAAGATCCTTCACCTCCCTGGGGCCTGATTGTGGTATTACAAAGTCCAACTAAGAAACCTTTTGAATCTTCAACAAAATTCCTTTCATGGAAAACAGCCATTTTAGTAGCGATCGCTTCTGCACAAAGAATTTCTGAACTCCAGGCTCTTTTATATAAGACTCGATATATTATTTTTGGGTTTATATTAGGAAAGCGAAAAGACGTTTACGTGAATACATAAACGTCGAACCGTGTAGCGCGAAGTGGGCTTAGAGCGAAAGTCGAAAACCGCAAAAATGGAAATATCGAATTTGCATGGTTGCCCTGTCTGTGGATTAGCTGCATAAGGTAATTGTTGGATAGTTACGGAGTTTAGAATAGGGTGCGGGTTAAGGTAAGTGCTTAGATAAGTAATGTATGTTAGATTTAGTGTAGGGTTAGAGGTAGGGTTTTGTTAAATGTATGTATGTAGGTTATTTATTTTGTTTGTGTATATTTTGGTAGGGGAAGTGTGCGGTAGTTAACGGACCTTAGGGTTAAGGAGGGGTTAGGGATAGTGCATAGTTAGTTGTGTATGTGGGGTTTAGTGTAAGGTTAGAAGTAGGGTTTTGTGCTTTACTTTAGATTAGAAGTAGGGTTTGGTTAGTTGTATTTGTAGTTTATTTTTTTTGGGTAGGTAGTATATAGCTAGTGGTGGGGTTGGCAGACTATGACAGTTCGATTTTTTTTTTTTTCTGCTGTTTAGTGCGTTCAGGATTTTCGCAGTATAGGGGTCGATGTTTTGGTATTCGTTTATAGGGTTTTTCGCTTCCGTAATATAGACCCATTATTTTTCATAAAGACAGGGTAACTTTATGGACAAATCCTTCTTTTTTTTTCCCCTTAAATGTCTTCTGAATGTAATCTATTCATCTGCCGGTTTTCTTTCTGAATTTTTCAAACAAAGAGCTAGACTTACATAGGCAATTATGTTTTTATTCACAGAACTAAAGAAATCAGAAAATCAGATCAGCTTTTTGTATCTTTTTCACCAAATTGACTTGGGTCATCCAGCTTCTAAAGTTACATTGACTAAATGGATTACTGATTGCATTTCTTGGACCTATTCTCAACAAGGCATTTCTCTATCAAGACCGCCTAAAGTCCACTCACCTAGATCCATGCCACTACCATTGGCGTTTTGTATTGCGCAGTAGCCACATGGTCCAAGTGCTTATAACTTTGTTATGCATTACAAATTGGATCTAATATCCAGGAGTAGAGCTGCCTTTGGCTCAATGATTCTCTGAAATATCCTTCCATGAGGGCCACCCAAGATTCACGTAGCTGGGGGCTATTCATTACGTTAGAATGAAAAAGACAACATCAGATTTAAGTTATGTACTCACCATAACTAGGCATCTGTGTGGTCCATTTACTTTCTTATTCAAGCCCCCCCCCCACCAACCGGGTCTATATTAGATCAGCGAACGCTTAAAAAAGCGAACGCTGATTAATCGACCTTATGTAAGCGAAAGCTTACAATCTCGAACTGTCAGATCAGCGATTTTTTTCCGAGGGAAAAAAATCGCTGATCCAAAACACATACACACAACACAAGCACACCAAACAAACAGAAATCCACATACATACACCTAAAATCTGACACCTAACCCTACACTAAACTATGCACACACCACTAACTATCCACTTACCTTAACCCAAACCCTAACCCTAAGGTTCGTCACTATTGCACACTCACCCGCTCCCTAACCCTAACTCACTTAAATCCGCCCTAACCCTCATGTCCACACAATCGCACACATACCTAACCCCTAACCCTAACTCACCTAACCCACCCTAACACTCACATCCACACAATCGCACACTTACCTGAATCCAACCCGTAACTTTCCACCACAGCACTGAAAATACCGAAGCAACAGAAACAGACAACCGAATTCTTTCCCTAGGAAAAAATTTGAGTTTCTGTTGCTTTGATATTTCTAACTTTTGCTAAATTAAGGTCGATCAATCAGCGTTCGCTTGTTTAAACGTTCGCTGATCTAATATAGACCCCACCATCCATCCCCCTTCCTAAAGTCTTCTGGAGGAACCTTTTGGATTTCTTATTGGAAGTAATTTTTGGGTTTGAACCTCATTCTTTGACCCGTTCCTTTCTTTAACTATTTTATGGGGATCTTATCGAAACAAACACGATCTGAGGTATTGAGAATAGACTAGGGCATTGTGGGTGGAGGGAGGCGCACAAGAGTTGGATCTAAAGTCTAGTAAAGTATGCAGCTGAGTCAGATGTAAGGATCTGATCCGTAACCCATTCGTTCGGGAAGAATGAAAATGGGACAACAAAGATGCATAGTTATGGCGAGTATATAACTAAATCTGACGGGAAAATAACCAGTGGTGAAAGCTCTGCATTGGTCCTTGTAGGATAATGGCCACTGCTATCAAATTTAATTTGCATGCATCTCTGAAAACTGAAGGTGGTTAAATCCAGATATTATGATTTATTGTTACAGTGACCTGTCCTTGAAGAATCTTGTGTTTTGGTAAGCATCTTACACCCCCACCCCCAACTACTTGTGAAATGTCATTTTTTGTGGCCTCCTCCATCTAACAGTGAGGCGGTTGTGAGAGATGCTGCCGGCATTTCTTTGCCCAGTGTGTCCTATAGGGTGTGTTTAAACCAAGAAAAAATGCTGAAGACTCACAATGTGAACCAAATTGCTGCAGGAGAAAAATAGCCCAATCAGTCCAGTACAGGAGTTGTGAATGAAAAACTATTTAATATTAAACGCTTTTCGTCTCCAAATTTACAAAGACTTCATCAGATATCCATTCATCCTAAAAATTCCAGTTTAAATAATTGCTTCCAAAAAGCATGTGACACATTTCAACCAATAGACACTTTCTTACATCCTACTATCACTAATTCATACAATGTTAAAACCTGGTCTTAAGGTTCAGTTATTTAAAGACATATATTTTATGATTTATAATTAATATAATTTCTTAAAAAGCACACAAAAAAAACATTAAAACCATGTCTTTATGTGCATCTATTTCCACTCTTAAGTTTTAGTATACATAAAATCGAATACATTTCATTAATTCCTGGGTACTGACAAGCACTTGTGCATAATTGTCACAATAATTCCAACCTTTCCAGTAGGAGGTGGTCTGGTCTGCCCTACCATCTATTTAAACCTGATCTATGGCTCGGAACATAAATGTATGTTCGAGGAACTCTGTTATGTGCCTAGCTAATGCAACGAAAGTGTCTGTTGGTTGAAATGTGTCACATGCTTTTTGGAAGCAATTATTTAAACTGGAATTTTTAGGATGAATGGATATCTGATGAAGTCTTTGTAAATTTGGAGACGAAAAGCGCTTAATATTACAGTTTTTCATTCACAACTCTTGTACTAGACTGATTGGGCTATTTTTCTCCTGCAGCCATTTGGTTCGCATTGTGAATCTTCAGCATTTTTTCTTGGTTTAAACTTTTGTGTATTGTCGAAATGGCAGCAGAGAATAACAGTAGCCCTTTAGTGACTAATACACAGAATGGAGAAATTGGTAATTTAACCATGATTATTAGGATGCTCTCCCAAAGAGTGGAAGAGCTTAATGACAGATTGGATGCAGAGAGAGAGACTGGGACCAGTAGTCAACCAACAGTGAACAGGTCTAACAGTCCGCAGCAACTGAGTGACACTTTCAGTAACTCTATGGGTAATGGAGTTAACCCTATGGGTAATGGAATTAATTTTACTAACAAAAATATGGCAAGACCAACACAGGATAATACCAGGGAATGAAATGGAATGAACAACTATCCAAATGCACAGAACACCTCGGGACTTATTGAGACTCCAAACATAGCCACTTGGCTGAATGAACCAGTGTCGCTTGGTAACCAATATCAACCTGGAATACAGTAGAACTCGGCTGGAGGTAATGCTAATATCCTGGTAAATCTTAAAACTTGACTATAAATTAGTAAAATTTAAAAAACTTCAATTAGAAGTGACATATTTTCAAGAGTGTATCAAAGAAAGTATTATTCAGAAGGGTTTACGAGTCTGGCAATACCCGACCGGGCTCAAAGAGGGGTCAGTGTTTCACCAGGACCTCTTAAAACTCTTCAAAAAACATGACTTAGAACTCCTGAACTTAATGGTTAAACACTACCAATTGAATATGGACATTTTATCAATAAATATTAAGGTAGTGGATCAAGCCATTAAAAATGATGCCGATTTTGAAAGGTATAGGTTTGAATATAACAGAATTTTTACCAGTATTAATCAGATAATAGAAAAACTACGCGGAACAAAAATTTTAAAAATGCAGCGTGATAAGTTGGCATATAGGAACGGTACAGCCTATCTAAAACCTCTCATCTCAAATATGGAACGCAGTTGGCCCACAGCTAGATGCGGGAGGAGACTTAGGTCACCAGGAAGTGAATACGAGTAGAGAGCAAACTAGCACTTATGAAGAGACAAGTAGAGGTAATACCGAGCCAGGAAGGAGTGAGAGGATTGCATACAGGAACAGCACAAATGCCACCAACCAAGGTTCATTGAACAGCAATCGGAATTTAAACAACACTAACAATAAAAATGTTCACAATCAAACCCAGAACCACAACCCGCGGGGAGGCAAAATGCAATGCTACAACAATGCGAAACGGAAGCAGAAGAGATAATAGACGAATATGGAACAGACAATAGGTACTGTAAACTATTGTTCAGTGCACATAATGACTTTTAAAGTTTTTAGTTACTCAGACATTGAGAATGAGCCTTGTCTAGTCGAATTGTTAGCAAAAGGCCAAACTTTTATTCCTGCAACTAAAGCACGTTTAGCTCAAACTTTGATTGATTTGAAAATGTTTACAAGGAGAGTGAATTTAGCAGTTATTATGGGTCAAAGCGACCGCAAGATAAATGAATTTTATAGAACAAGCAGTTGTTGTCCATCTTTACAAAACAGAGTCGTCCTATTTGAAAAGATGTGTGAAATTGATGTTAGGCATTGTATCGAAAACAAAAAAGCCTCTAGTGAATGTAACATAACAAAGTAGGACTGGCAAGCAATTCAGAATGTGCAGAAATTGCCACTTCGGTTCATGAAACCTGACAAGGGTGGGGGGGTGGTAGTCATGAATAACGAAGATTATAAAAACAAAATGAAGAAAGCGCTAGAGAGTGAGACATATGTAAAGGCATCAAGAAATGAATTAAATGTGACTTACACTAGGATTAGAGGGTATTTTAATGATCTGTTTATTGAAGCCAAAATAGACATTAACGCTTATAATTTTATTACATTAGCCACACCAAGAATTCCTTTACTATTTGGAGTGCCTAAGATACCTAAAAGTGTCGAAGACCCACCAATGAGGTCACTAGTTGACGCACGCAACAGTAATTACATACGCATGTGCAAAAGTGGTCGATTACATGTTAAAAAAGTATATCAAACAGGTGGACCAGATTTGTAAAGATTCATGGTCCTGAGTGAGGTCAATAAAACTGAATATAAAGAAAATGTCAACTATTTGACAATAGATGTAAAATAATTATATACATCTATACCTCAACAGGAAGGGATAAAATAGGTCTCTAATAGATTACAAAACGTAGGGGCTCCTAGGTCTGAAATTGGACTGGTAGAAGATCTTTTCGACATAGTACTAAGTACCAACTTCATTTTATTTGATAATAAGATCTACTTGCAAAAAACTGGGGTAGCCATGGGCTCCCCATGCGGGGCTAGTTTTTCAAATTTAGTCATGGCATACTGGGAAGAAGAATTTATTAGAAGGAACAATCATATTAAAGAACAATTTTATTTTTACACTAGATTCTTGGATGACATTTTTGTCATCCTAAAAGGCGATGAATTATTGGCTGAAGAAGTACTGAATTATTTTAACAGTACTACTGATTTTTTGAGGTTCACATCCTGTTATGGGCAATAAAAAATTTCATACCTTGACATTGACTTAACAAAGGACAAAGTACTGAAGAGATACACTAGTACTATTTTTCAAAAGGAAACATATTCGAATAGCTTCCTGCATTTTACTAGCTGCCATCCTCACCACCAAAAAAGATCAGTGGTGAAGGGGCAGCTAGTTAGAGCAACCAGGATGGTGAGCCTCAAAAATGATTTTTATAATGAATGTAATAAACTGAAAGAAATGTTTCAAAATAAAGGGTATCCACAAAGCCTTTTAGATAAACTTGTAAGAGAAGTACAAAATAAAAGAGACAGAGGGATTTACAAGCCAATTTTATGGCATGACGAGAATTTGGAAAATGTCGAAGATATCGTCTTAAATACAACTACTGAGAAGAATGTGGAAACTATACACAATATAGTTTTGTTACCACATATAGCATAGATGGTTGGGCCTTAAAAAACATTATCCTAAAGAATTGGGAGGTGTTACAAAGTGACCCCTTTGTTAGTAAAAAACTAACCCCCCCGCAGATCATTTTCAGGAAAGGGGCAAATATGAAAAAGTTGTTGGAAAATAAAATCCCTGGTACAAGTAAAAATCCTGGGATGGTTAAATGTGAAATGTGCAATTACTGTTAGTTTATGGAGATTGGGAAAACGTATCACATTAAGGGTAGGAAATACATCACAAGTAAGAAATTTAACTGTCAGTCCAAAATGATAGTGTACCTAGCAAGATGCCAACAGTGCCCAGTATTTTATATTGGGAAAACTATAAGGACCCTGAAGGAAAGAGTGTACGAACATCTGCACAGTATTAACAAGAGGAAACTAGATAATGCATTAGCTAGGCACATAATAGAGTTCCCCGAACATACATTTAAGTACAGAGCCATAGATCAGGTTCAAACAGATGGTAGGGGAGGACCAAGACCACCTCCTACTGGAATGATTGGAATTATTGTGGCAATTATACACAAGTGATTGTCAGTACCCAAGAATTAATGAAATTTATTTGATTTTATGTATACTAAGAGTGCAAATAGATGCACGTAAAGACATGGTTTTAACATTTATTTTTTGTGCTTTTTAAGAAATTATATTAATTATAAATCATAAAATATATGTGTTTAAATAATGGAACCTTAAGACCAGGTTTTAACATTGTATGAATTATTGATAGTAGGATGTAAGAAAGTGTCTATTGGTTGAAATGTGTCACATGCTTTTTGGAAGCAATTATTTAAACTGGAATTTTTTTAGGATGAATGGATATTTGATGAAGTCTTTGTAAATTTGGAGACGAAAAGCGCTTAATATTAAACAGTTTTTCATTCACAACTCTTGTACTGGACTGATTGGGCTATTTTTCTCCTGCAGCCATTTGGTTCGCATTTTGAGTCCTATAGGGTGTGTGCTTGTGCCTAGCCAGCTTGACAGGTAGAGGTCACTCAGAGTCTTAGCACAGATTTAGTGGTCACTTTAAGACCTAGAAGTCTGTTTCTCAGATGTGTTATTGAGCCTTGTTAAACTCACCGTTAAGGGTTGAGGAGGCTGCCTTGGGGTACAGCCTGTAGGCAAGTCTAGACATTGGATGTCCGTGTCATCTGCTGGGATCTGTTCTTTGGGAAGGTGGGCTGCTGACGACATAAGAGCTGGAGCAGCTATCACTTCTAGGCCCTGAAGAGTGGGGATCCCCCCTCAAAGCAAAGCCCTGGAAAGGTGACTAGAGCAGCAGGAGACCCACCTATGAGTCAAAGTAGAGCAAGTAACCCTTAACTTTGAGACTGGTAAGTACCGAGTGTTCTTGACTCCTTATGGCTCCCTACCGCTTAACTCCTTCTTTGGCAAAACTTTAAGTTGACAAAGTCTTTTGTGGGCTAGCTTGTGGATAAAAAAGCTGAAGATCTTGGGGCACTACCCTCCTTTGGTCCCTGTCCCTAAGTATGCCATGATTAACCCATTTTAAATGTGTTCTTCAGTTTCACACATTAAAGAATCTCCTTGTGGACCAGGATTTACTTGCCCCCTCCCCAGTTTATACCACCTGGCTTGGCAGCTTGAAGTTTTGGCTAGATAGATGCTCCATTGTGGTTGCCATTACTACAAACTTCTGCACCATAGGAAACTTAGATCTTTTGCAGGGCTGAGGTATCCCTTAAGACTTAGCCAGTCATTTCATTTTCCCTTTTTTCTTACTGGCAGCAGAATGCAGGAAAGAGAACAAGATCTTTGTATTTGCCAAAAACTGAAGACCGAGCACTTGTTAATTTCCTTTGCTTCAGTCTGAAAAGGACTTGAACCCATTCCAGAGTAAATGGTGACTGCACAGGGTTTTGTCATCAGGATTTGAGCAGCCTTCTTGAAAATGCCGTGGTCAAAGACCATTCCATTCCATTATAAACATGGCCATTTCAAGTGCAGAAATCTGTCATGGTCACTTGCTCATTGGTTTAGTCCTTCACCAGACATTATTGCTTAGGTAGTTATTCGGAAGTCAAACTTCCTTTTGCACTTTACTTCAGAGCTCTGTCTTTTGAATTTCTGGGCTCTCTATTGAAATATTTTGATTCGAAATGCAGAGTCCTGACATTCTGAAAAAAAAAAAGAAAATACAAAAGATGCAGGAGCAGAACGAATATTGTACATCAATCTTTAAACTTTTTTTTGCAAGGGGAAACCCCCTGCACGCCTGCCTCTCAAACTGTACCTCAAAGAAACGGGAATTTTCTGAGAAATGGCAGTCTCTGACATATGGAAGTCTGTATTTGACAGTTTTGTCTCCACATTATGGGACTCACTCATGCAGGTCCAGATGTTTCAAATGATTACCAAATTCTTCCATTTTAGGGCCAGTCCTTCCTATAGCTTTGTCCTCTCTCTAAAATTTAAATTTCGATACTTACATTCTCCCACAGTGTTTATCCATTTGGACTACTTCCTAAGTCAGAATAACGCACTTATTGTGTCATTTGATGTATTCCACACTGTGTATCCATTTGGGCTGTTTCCTAAGTCAGAATAACGCATTTATTGCGTCATTTGGTATGAAATGAAGGCTGTGCAGTTGGGGATCTTGTTACCCTCCACCATTGTCTCTCCATTGTGCAGCTGCAGGTGGTTTTGCTGTAGGTCAGACTAGCGTATAATTGACAGTATTCTTGCATGTTTTATTTAAGTTTTCATTCTTGCTGGTTATTCCATTGAGTGGATTTGTGGAGATGGACTTGGGTAAGTTAAGTTCTGCTAATCTGATCTATGATTCATGGTGTGTGCCGACACGAAGCATATGTAAATGCATGGTTGGGATAAGAGACATTTTTTGCTAGACTGGGTATATCCAAAGAAGAAAATAGTTAACCAGCAGAGGTTTCATAGCAGATCATATGGTTACTAAGTGTAAGTATACCACCAAGGTGTACAAGTACAACCCCCCCGCCATGTATCTTTTCCTTAATTTCTTTTGGAATGTTTTTGTACAATTTAGTGCTACCAATGCAGAGCTCATTAGATGTCTTATTTTCATTTTCACCGCAAGCCCCTGCTTAAGTTCTAGCGTTATGTAGTGTGATATACTTCTTAGTGGGGCATACTACTGAGAGAGCTGCCAAGAGAGCATTTAAAAGCAAACAACCTGTATTTTGCTGCCTGTTGAAAGAGTAATTCTCTGCCAAAGATCCGACATTGTGTTGAATACCGCCTGTGGTTGTAGTTTACACAGAGCAGAGTTTGCAGTAGTGTCCATAGTTTGTAGCTTACACAGAGCAGGGTTTGCAGTATTGTCCATAGTTTGTAGTTTACACAGAGCAGGGTTTGCAGTATTGTCCATAGTTTGTAGCTTACACAGAGCAGGGTTTGCAGTAGTGTTCATAGTTTTAAGTTTTCACACTTGCTGCTGGTGTGCCTTGTGTTGTTTCTTACATACAGCATTGCTTCTCTTTTAAAGGTGAAGATGAACCGGATGAGATTGAGGATTGCACAGAGGCTAAAAGAAGCTCAGAATGTGTGTGCAATGTTGACAACTTTCAATGAAATTGATATGAGGTGAGTCCCTAGAAATGACATTTTTATGTCCTAAATAGAATTGTGTAAATTGCTAGGCTTGTGTATAATCCTCAAGTAGTAAAAAATTTTGCATAGTAAACTTGAAGCTAAAAATTTTAAACATGATGTCCAGTCATCTTCTGTCAGAGTAGATAGAGAAGTGCCCTAGATGGCAAGTATTTTGAGAAAAGCATAAAGTAAAGCTGTACACTTGTTTGTCGTAGTTGCTGGGGTTTATTTGTTGGCTGATAATTAAATGTGTTTTCCATGACAAAAAAGAAATTGATGAGTGTGGAATATTATCTTGCAGATTGCCCAAATGTTTTGGTCGAGGTAAAAATAATGTTTTGTTTGCTTTTTTATTAGTATGATGTACTTATTCACTTTCCTTTAGAATTGTATCCTCTTATTGTGTGATGACTTGGCAGAGAAGTTACAGAAATAGCCTTTTTGAGGATATTTTTGAGCGTTTAAATGAAAAAAAGTGTTCAGTGTAGCATGGCAGCAGCCTTTCAGCTGTGTGATGATAATCATGAGGATCATTGCTGCAGGCAGCCCCCAGCATGAAGGGAAAATGGATGCAGACATCATGACTGCAGCCTTTCAGCTGTGTGATGATAATCATGAGGATCATTGCTGCAGGCAGCCCCCAACATGAAGGGAAAATGGATGCAGACATCATGACTGCAGCCTTTCAGCTGTGTGATGATAATCATGAGGATCATTGCTGCAGACAGCCCCCAACATGAAGGGAAAATGGATGCAGACATCATGGCTGCAGCCTTTCAGCTGTGTGATGATAATCATGAGGATCATTGCTGCAGGCAGCCCCCAACATGAAGGGAAAATGGATGCAGACATCATGGCTGCAGCCTTTTAGCTGTGTGATGATAATCATGAGGATCATTGCTGCAGGCAGTCCCCAACATGAAGGGAAAATGGATGCAGACATCATGACTGCAGCCTTTCAGCTGTGTGATGATAATCATGAGGATCATTGCTGCAGGCAGCCCCCAACATGAAGGGAAAATGGATGCAGACATCATGGCTGCAGCCTTTCAGCTGTGTGATGATAATCATGAGGATCATTGCTGCAGGCAGCCCCCAACATGAAGGGAAAATGGATGCAGACATCATGACTGCAGCCTTTCAGCTGTGTGATGATAATCATGAGGATCACTGCTGCAGGCAGCCCCCAACATGAAGGGAAAATGGATGCAGACATCATGGCTGCAGCCTTTCAGCTGTGTGATGATAATCATGAGGATCATTGCTGTAGGCAGTCCCCAACATGAAGGGAAAATGCATGCAGACATGTCCCCATCTTGTTCCTTTGTGAGTAATTGGACATGGCTAGGTATGTGTGGTGGCAGTCTAACTATTCAGTTATTTATCTTTTGTTGAGGGGGTTAATCCCACTAGACTAGTACCCACTTTTCTGGGAAGACCTAAAGTGGTATTTATGCTGCTAGGGGAAATTTGACTACTGCATTGGGAACTTCCCATAGTCTTTTCAGTAAGTACCGTGGGATATTTTGCATCCACCTGAGCTGCCACCAACTCAAGCAGATGGGGCCTAGGTTTAACGTCTTCTCCAAAATTCAGTACGCTCAGGAGTGCATTATCCTCATTATACTGCGCTGAAGTGTCAGCAGTCTATCTGGTATGGAAATAGAACTCACAGCTTTATGCACTGAAGGCATGTGTACTGCCTGTTGTGCCACTTAGACTGCCAGTTAGAAGAAATCCAGCTATAAAGAGAGTGCAGCATGTGCCCTTGTTTGCTTTCCTCTTAAAAGTGAGCCTTTGCTCTGCTTTGTGTTAAACATTTGTTATTTGATTTTGACTTTGATCTTTGGAAGTGCTCATTACAAACTTTTTATTTTGTATCCTTTAGTATTATACATATATCTGAATATGTGGTACTTCTGTGATTCAAAATTTTTGCTAATTGCATTCACAGAACACTTAATCAAGTACTTTGGCAGGCATCCGATTTCCTGTAAAGCTTTCCCCATTGTCTGTTTTTTTTTAAAGCTGGAGCAGCAAATGAATAATTGTGAGCACTGTGCCTTCTTTTTCAGTAAGACTTTATTGAAAACTTGGAATTTACAAGCTTTTATGGAACATGCAGAATAAGTGTCTTCTAATTCATCTCCTCCTTTAGCTACTGTTGGGCAAGGTAGTCTTGCTAAGGCCAAACACCCTTCTGTCTTCCCTAAAGAAAAGCGCATGGAATCCCCCAGGTGTAATAGTCGATAAATAAATAGATGTTGTTTGGATTGCTCAGAAGGACAGTCGTATTCATCAGGAGAGTAACTACTTGAAACCATCTCGATGTTCATCGTGTTACACTGCTGCAGTCATTACACTTGGGTTATCCTGCCATCAGGCGGTTCCCCAGTCGACCTGAGTTCCAAAGTCTTGGTCCAGCGTCGGTTGCTGTCGCCTCCTCCCTGACGTTAGTGCGACAGGGGTATATAAGATGCAGCCGATGCTATTTTCTTTAGTCTTTCTTGCCGTGCTGTGCCCGAAGCAAAAGCAGTTCGCAAGTGCCAGTCAGCCGTCTCCTGAGATTTTCATTCCGAATCCAGAACCGAAGTCTTCTACAAAGCTAAGTACCACGTTGGGGAAACTTTTTCTTGCTTCAGACCGATGTCAGTAAAAGTTAATAACTGTATTTCTTGTGGGAAGCAAATATCTCATAAGGATTTCCATTCCTATTGTATCCCATGCCTAGGCCCAGACCACAACATCACTGGTTGTCGGTTTTGCGCTAGGTTTAACAAGCGCACTATTAAACGTCTGTTTGATTTTGCCCGACATTATTTTGGTAGAAAATTCAATTATACCATGCTGTCAAAACTTCCGATGACCGGAATACACAAAAAGCGCAAAGACAAGGATAGGCATCCGAGGCCCAAAACTGACGACAAAGCCTCTTCTAGGCCAGTTACCAGTTCTCCGGTTTTCAGCGAGGCTCCTTCGCAGCCCCTGATGACCGCTTCTGTAGAACCACAGGCCGCCTCTGACTCCCACATGGAGATGGCTGGGCCTTCGGACGCACAAGTTATTCAGCCTACCGAGACTAACCTTTCAGAGGGATCTGGAGTAGCTGAGCAACCCACAGCTTCAGAGGGTGTCTTCAGACCTACTCAGTTAAGCATTACACCCTCAACTAAGTCTAAGTCTCCTTTAAAATCAAAGAAACAAATACAGCATTCTCCAGGACAGGCCTCCATGCCTAAGAAACAAATGCTCAAAATGGCCGAAGACCTAATCACTCTGATCAGGGGGTCCCATCCCCCTCCTGATAAAAGGCCTAGACAGGATGCAGACTATGACTCATCCGACCAGGTGTCCATCTCCTCTGATTCATCCTCAGACCTAGGATACTCTTTACCCCCTTATGTGGATTCTGATGCTGAGGAATCAATTCCATCAGCCTCACCGCCTGAGGACTACTCCTTTGGGGGAACCCTATATACCATGAGGGAGCATTTCCACTGGGGAAGGCCAGGATTACTCAGAATTCAAGAAAAGGCTCAGAGACTTCCTTTTATTACCTCAACACAGACCCCTTGCTATTCCGCCAGTGTTAGATATTGTGGATGATGTGTATACTGAATCCAGCTTAAATCCTGATTCCTTACCTCCAGCCCCTGTTAAACCTGGCAGATACTACAGAGTCCCTGACTCTCATAAATTTCTGTATAAAAGCCCTGTAGCTGACCCTGAAACTATTTCTCCGGGACCCAAAGGAGTTAAGGCCTCATCAGCCAATAATCCAGTTTCCTCTGACAGGGATTCCAGAGCATTAGACAGATGGGGAAAGAAAGTATATACATCTGCAGCTTTAGCAATGAGAGCCTTAAATTGCCAGTTTCACATGCTAAAATATCAGCAATTGTTTCTGTCTCATTTAAAACAAAAAATGCTTCCAGAATCAGATCCTCCTAATTTTAAAGAAATGCAGGATTTATTGCATGCAGCTGAACAAGCGGGAAAGCATACTTAGCAATGTGGTTTTGATTCTCTAGAGGCCTCCTGCAGAGCAGCAGTTACAGGCTCTGTCATTAGAAGACATGCTTGGTTAAAAGAACATACGTTACCAGATCATGTTAAAGCAAAATTATTGGATGCACCTTTGCAGCAGGATGTGTTATTTGGAGTTAAGGCAGAAGAGGTATTAAAGAAAATGGAGGATAAGGCAAAATCTATGCAAACGGTGAAGGATTTCTTACAGGTTCAGCCTCCTAAATTTAGCAGAAACTGGCCAGCTAAGAATTGGTCCTTTCCAATTACAGACAGACCTCAAAGGGGAAGATACAGACGTCCAAGAGGTAGAGGTCAAACACAAGGTCCTTACAGGCCTCGACAATGGGTTGCATCAGGCCAGAAAGAAGGGGAAGACAGGCCCCAACCATATAAAAAGCAGCTCCAATGACTTCCCACTACAGCTGCCAAACAAATCCCTCTTGGCAGCCCCCTTGGGAGGAAAACTGGCACTCTTCTACCACAACTGGCAAATGATCACCAAAGACAAATGGGTTCTCAACATTGCATTTCAAGGTTACAGGTTCCACTTTCACACTCTGCCAAGGTTAAAAAGAATGTCAAATCTGCCACCAAATCAATGGGCAGAGGCTCAAAAACAAATTACAGCACTCAATATGAGAGCTATTCAAAAGGTACCATCACAGGAGCAAGGACAAGGATTTTACTCAAGACTTTTTCTGGTACCCAGAAAGGACAAAGCCTGGAGGCCCATTCTGGATCTTTCATCTCTAAACACTTACCTGGATGTTCCAAAATTCAAAGTGTTGACACTACAGCAGCTTCTTCCCATGCTGGGTAAGAAAGCTTGGCTCGTGACTTTGGACCTCAAGGAGGCATACCTGCATGTCCCTATCAGACAAAACTGCAGAAGATACCTCAGATTCATAGCTGGTTCAATGCACTACCAATTCTCTGCACTGCCCTTTGGCTTATCTACTGTGCCCAGGGTCTTCACAAAGTGCCTGGCACCAGTAATTGCATTTTGCAGACAGAAAGGAATTCAGATTTATCTGTACCTGGACGACTGCCTGATTCAAGCAGAGAGCAAGGACATTCTTCTAAAGCATCTGGCATTTGTAAAAAAGTTATTAAGTTGCCTGGGGTACACAGTAAACGAAAAGAAATCAAAACTAGTGCCCTCACAAGAGATTATATTCCTGGGTGCCAGCTTGAACACAACGGCCCGGATGGCTTATCTCACGCCAGACAAGCAAGGGCAACTGACTCAATACTTTCAGTCGATGACAACAAAGACCCAACTCCCTGCAAGAAAAATTCTGCAGGCCTTGGGTTACATGGCATCCTGCATACTACTAATTCCATATGCCAGACTGCATATGAGGAAACTACAGTGGTACCTAAAGGATGTATGATCTCAACACTGTTCAACTTTGGAAACAGTTATACCACTAATCCCTTGCCTTCAACAGGAGTTTCAATTGTGGGCTCAAGCTTGTCACCTCAACAAGGGACAGCCTTTTACACAACCCACAGCCAGGCAAACACTGACAACAGATGCATCGGATTACGTCTGGGGAGCACACATGGCAGGCAAATGTATTCAGGGCACGTGGCCCGCAGAACAAAGGCGTCTTCACATCAATCAAAAAGAGATGCTAGCTGAACAAAACGCCCTTATAGCTTTCAAGGACCTGCTACATCCAGGACAACTACTGCTAAAGACAGACAATACCACAGTTATGCGGTACATAAACAAGCAAGGGGGCACTCACTCCTACCCCCTATGCAGACAAGCCATGACCTTGTGGAACACAGCTATAAACCTTCAAGTTCATCTGCAAGCACAATTCCTGCTAGGAGAGAAAAACACACTGGTGGACGACTTAAGCAGAAACATCATGGATCCCCACGAATGGGAATTGAATCCACAAATATTCAGAATGATAACACAGAAATGGTGGAGCCCGGACATAGATTTGCTTGCATCCCCAATAAACTGCCAGCTACAAAAGTTCTGCACAAGGAGTTACCATCCACAAGCATGGAAAGTGGATGCCCTCTCATTCAGCTGGGAGAACCTGCAAGTATACACTTTCCCACCACTACCTCTCCTGCCAAAGGTACTCATAAAACTCAGGCAAGAAGAGCCAAACATGATCCTGATTGCACCAGACTGGCAACGCCAACACTGGTACCCAATCTTAAGGAGCTTAGCACAAGAACCACCCTGGATTTTGCCTCAAACCCCACATCTGCTGACTTTGCACAACAATCAGATACTACACAGCCAGCTAAAGACCTTAAACCTAGCTGCATGGAAGATTCCTTAGTCAAGCAAACAGTACCTCTCTCCAAAGCTGTTATGGATATCATTCTGGAGGCCAGAAGGCCTAGTACCAGGAAAGCCTATTCGGATAAATGGAAGAGATTCTGTGCCTGGAACCAAGCTCACATCCTTGATCCTCTTGTCCCAAACATTCATCAGGTACTACAATACTTAACTGAGATGCTGGACAAAGGCCTCTCCTTCTCATCCATCAAGATCCACGCCTCTGCCATCTCTGCTCATTACAACAGGGATCCACCAATTTTCTCTAATCCTCTGTTAAAACAGTACCTCAGAGGGGCTAAAAACATAAGACCGCCCCGTAGAGCACCTACTCCAACTTGGGACGTCAACTTTGTTTTGGAAAAACTAACTTTACCTCCTTTTGAGCCAGCTAACACAGCAGAATTAAAATATATCTCTTGGAAAACTGCTCTGCTCCTGGCAATAACATCAGCACGAAGAGTTTCAGAATTACAGGCACTAATGGCAGTGGAACCTTTCCTCACTTTCCACCAGGACAGGGTGTCTTTAAGAACTAACCCCACGTTTATGCCAAAGGTGGTATCCAGTGTGGCTCTAAACCAAACTATTCACCTGCCAACTTTTTATCCTAAACCACAGAATAAAGGGGAGAGACTATTGCACTCTTTGAACATTCACAGGCAGTTATGCTTCTACTTGGACAAAACCAAAGCTTTCAGAAAATCTGAGCAATTATTGGTAGCATATGCTGCAGGAGCACAGGGAAAAGCCATTTCAAAACAGACTATTTCAAAGTGGATAGGACATTGTATATGGTTCTGCTACACATACCATGGAAAACCTGTACCTAGCAGCATTAGATCTCACTCCACCAGGGCAACAGCCACTTCAACTGCCTACCTCAGGGGAGTACCTACCAAAGATATTTTGGAAGCAGCAACTTGGAGTTCTGTTCATACCTTCACCAAGCATTACCATCTGCCTCTATACTCTAAATCCAGAGCTGGCTTCGCCACTGCAGTGCTGCAGGGCCTTATAGCCACCCCTAATGCCTTATAGAACCAGCCACCCTACCCCAGCTTTGGGATTCTACCAAAGTGTAATGACTGCAGCAGTGTAACACGATGAACATAGTACGGTTTTGTACCTACCATAAATGTAGATGTTTGAGTGTATACACTGCTGCAGTCCAGGTTACCCTCCCTCCTTCCCTTCTTACTGGCTGGTACATACCTATGTCTTCTACCCTTACTACCTATGGGGAGTATTTGCTGGTAGCTGTAAGTTGTCTTTTGCTTTTCTTATGTATGTTTTATTAGCAATTGGAATTGCCTACCTATTTAGAGGCACCTGACATCTGGGGCAAGAAAAACTGAAGAAAATGGCGTCTGCTGCATCTTATATACCCCTGTCGCACTGACGTCAGGGAGGAGGCGACAGCAACCGACGCCGGACCAAGACTTTGGAACTCAGGCCGACTGGGGAACCGCCTGACGGCAGGATAACCCAAGTGTAATGACTGCAACAGTGTATACACTCGAACATCTACATTTATGGTAGGTACAAAACTGTACTTTTTCCCATTCACGCTGTTATTTCTGAGGAGAGGCCTTGGAGATGTTTAAGTTGTGAAAAACTGCTTCATTCACTACCGTTTGCAGAAAGTAAAACAACAGTTTGATGGATATTTTCAGATTGCAAAGAGATTTTCCCACCTCAGGTGTCGATCTTAGCTAATCTGAGGCAAGACGTTAGTGTCTTTTTACTGTGAAATTAGTTCCAGACCAGATTTAATGGGGGAATATTACATCTTAGTCAAGGCAAAAGGTGGGGCATATTATAACTGACGTAGATCACTGGGGCACCCGTGTGAAGTATTACATCTTAGGCAAAAGGTGGGGATAGTATAACTGATACAGAGCACTTGGGCAGATGGTCCACCCTTTTCAGGTTCAGCCCAGGAGAACTGCCTGGTTGGCATTCTCAGTGTGCCACAGAGGTGGTGGGAATCAAACACGGGACTGCTGCATGGTTTGGTTGTTTTAGTCGTATTCTTAAATCTCTGCCCAGACTGGCAGTTATCATGATTATCCTCAGCAGAGTTGCAGTGTTAAAGCATCACCGTACAGAATAGCATAAAGCAACTACATCCCTTGCTGTCCCCACATCCACCCGCTGCTGTGGGTGCACTGTACCCACATCCACCCGCTGCTGTGGGTGCACTGTCCCCACATCCACCCCCTGCTGTGGGTGCTCTGTCCCCACATCCACCCCCTGCTGTGGGTGCTCTGTCCCCACATCCACCCCCTGCTGTGGGTGCTCTGTCCCCACATCCACCCCCTGCTGTGGGTGCTCTGTCCCCACATCCAACCCCTGCTGTGGGTGCTCTGTCCCCACATCCATCCCCTGCTGTGGGTGCTGTCTTCCCCCCATCGACCACCTCCTGCTGTGGGTGCTGTGTCCCCCACATTGACCTCTCCTGGTGTGGGTGTGGTGGGTGCTGTCCCCCCCTGCGGTGGGTGCTGTCCCCCCATCGACCCCCCTGCGGTGGGTGCTGTCCCCCCATCGACCCCCCCTGCGGTGGGTGCTGTCCCCCCATCGACCCCCCCTGCGGTGGGTGCTGTCCCCCCATCGACCCCCCCTGCGGTGGGTGCTGTTCCCCCATCGACCCCCCCTGCAGTGGGTGCTGTGTCCCCATTGACTCCCCCCTGCAGTGGGTGCTGTGTCCCCCCATCAACCCCCCTGCAGTGGGTGGTGTCCCCATCAACCCCCCTGCTGTGGGTGATGTGTCCCCCATTGACCCCCCCCCTGCTGTGGGTGCTGTGATCCCCTGATGTGGGTGCTGTGCTTCCCCTGCTGTGGTCCCCCCATGGACCCCCCCTGCTGTGGGCGCTGTGGTCCCCCCATCGACCCCCCTGCTGTGGGTGCTGTGGTCCCCCCATCGACCCCCTGCTGTGGGTGCTGTGGTCCCCCCATCGACCCCCCCTGCTGTGGGTGCTGTCCCCCATCCAACCCATGCTGCGGGTGCTCTGTCCCCACATCCCCATTTTCTATGGGTGCTGTGGCCCCCATCGACCCCCTGTTGTGGGTGCTGTGGCCCCCATCGACCCCTTGCTGTTTGGTGCTGTGGCCCCCGACCCCCATGCTGTGGGTGCTGTGGCCCCCCCATCTGACCCCCCTGCTGTGGGTGCTGTGGCCCCCCCATCTGACCCCCCCTGCTGTGGGTGCTGTGGCCCCCATCTGACCCCCTGCTGTGGGTGCTGTGGCCCCCATCTGACCCCCTGCTGTGGGTGCTGTGGCCCCCCATCTGACCCCCCTGCTGTGGGTGCTGTGTCCCCCATCCGACCCCCCTGCTGTGGGTGCTGTGTCCCCCCTGCTGTGGGTGCTGTGTCCCCCATCCGACCCCCTGCTGTGGGTGCTGTGCCCCCATCCACCCCCCACCTGCTGTGGGTACTCCCCCCCATCCACCCCCCCTGCTGTGGGTGCACTGTCCCCCATCCAAACCATGCTGCGGGTGCTCTGTCCCCACATCCCAGTTTTCTCTGTATGCTATCGCCAAGGTTGCACAGATTGAAGAAAATGCAGAATTTATAAAAACGCATTAAACTCAATTTTATCCCAGTTTTTGGAAACCTGAAACTTTGCAACAAAGTAAACCCCAACATGCTGTTAGTCACATCATTTTCTTTTTACTATTTCAGGATATGTCAGCTGTATTGCTTCAGCTTTCCCATCGTCTCTGCTGCACCCTACCATATTATTTCCTAACTGTTGTTAAGATGTGGAGGGATTAGATGTCGCTGGAGACTGTTTGTATTAAGAGCAGCTTTATTACACAGGGCAAGGTACTATGTATAAAAATTTTTGGAGCATCCAGAGATGAGATATCCCTCCCTTGAATGCCTAGGATGCCAACCATCTTTGCTTATAAAAATTTTGTACAAGAATATTTTAGTTTAATGCCACATACTACACTGGCTTTGATAGCATTGGAACTTTTCCACATCTGATGTGCTGTGTCTAAAAGGCAAAGAGTTCCTTCTCCTTGCTACTGTCTTTTATAATTTGGAGGAAGAGACCGCACCATTGGCCTTCTTGGATTATATTGGGTCTTTCTGTTTGACACTGGTTATGAGAGTATGTTATGTTCTGGTTCCTCAAAGGATCTTCCCTTTGGTGGCATCCTGAATCACTTTAAAATACGTACTGCAAAATAATAAAATGCAACTAGGATAGCTTGTTTGTGTTCCAATAAAGGATATTCCATTTTTAACTCAACTGTGGACTACCTAACTATTTTAATATGTTGTAGTATGTATTTTCAAGTTCGCATATTAGTGAACTGGGTGCATAACATAGGTTCATAAGTAGATACTAAGCTATCGGCCCGAGGGCCTAAGTAAGCTTAGCCAACAAGGTTCCCTGGCTTACGCCACCCAAGAAAGTTAATTTCCTGTGCCCTTGTCGAGAGCCACAGAAGTGATCCCCGAGGTGTATTTCCTTTCTCCCATCCACTCATCAAGATTTTTCTTGAAGACTGCTAATGAGGAACTTTGCTTGAAATAGATGGGTAGCTTGTTCCAGAGTATAGGAAGTCTCTGGGACAGGAATCTATCCCTCCAACATGTCCTGTTTATTGTGGTGACAAGGTTTATGTCCCTAGACCGTGTAGCTCGGAGGGATTGGGATTCCTTAAGGTGTAGCATGTCCAACAACTCTGGGTTTGACATAGCTTTATATGTTGGGCAGAGATCACCTCTGAGTAGGCGATATGCTACAGAGTAAAGCTGGAGTTTTTTGAGATGGTCAGTGTAGGGCATCTGTTTGGGGCCGGTAATCCTCTTTGTGAGGTACTTCTGTGGCCTTTCTAGCTGCTGCAGATATCTTGTGAGATGCATTCCAAAAGGGGTGTTGTACTCTATAATGGGTCTAGTGAGTGCCGAGTAGAGGGGAACATTGACTTCTTTTTTCCTGGATAAGAACCCTTTTGTGATAAGGTGTGCCACATAGAAGGATTTCCTGACTACTGTGGCGATGTGATTATCAAAGGAGAGACTACTGTCCACCTGGGTCCCAAGGTCTCTTATCACACATTCAGCATTAAGTAGACTGCCATTTATGTGGTAGTTCATGGGTACAGAGTTTTTACCAAAGGGGGGTGACAGTGCACTTTTTGGCATTGAGCTTGAGGCCATGCCTTTGACACCAGGCATCTGTCTCAGTGAGGCCCTTCTGTAGGATGTCCACATCATTTGGGGACTCTACTATGGCTCCTAGTTTGCAGTCATCTGTGAACTTCATTAGCCAGAGGCTTTCTGTGTTAGCCTGTACTTCAGAGAAGTAGATAACCAAACAGGAGAGGTCCCAGGACTGAACCCTGTGGTACTCCACTTGTCACTGGTTTGATGTCAGATTTGGAGTCTGCAACTTTTACAGTGTGGGTTCTGTCAGTGAGCCATTTGGCAACCCATCTTGTGATATAGGGTTTCATACCTAGTTTAGTGAGTTTAGCTATAATTCCAGAATGGGGGATGGTGTCGAAAGCCTTGGCGAGGTCAAGATGGGCTGTGTGAACCACCTTACCCATGTCTACGGCTTTGGTGACTGCCTCAAAGAAGTCGATCAGGTTCAGAAGGCATGATCTGCCTTTCACAAACCCGAACTGGGTGTGGTCCAGAGTTTGGAGGTTACCAATGTCTTTGAGTTCCATGACCTTGCAGACCAGGCTCGTCAGGCTAATAGGGCGATAGTTCCCAGGATCAGTGGTGGCTCCACCTTTGTGAAGTGGGATAACTGTTGCTGTGCACCATTCAGTGGGCACAAAGCCTGACATGAGACTATGAATGAACATGGTGCTTAGATGGGGAGCCAGTTCATTCTGATGTTAGTGTGAAACGCAGCCTGTGATGTTGTCTGGTCCCATGGATGCTGTGTTTTTGGTTTTAGAAAGTGCAGCTTTTACCTGCATAGATGTGATTGCAGGGACTCTGCATTCTTCCTGTATAGATATGGGCCCTTTAGGGGGTAAATGGGGGGGTAAAGTTAGCACTGAACCGGTCTGCTAGGATGTTCTCAATATCAGTTTGTTCTGTAATTTTTGTGCCATTGTGCTGTAACTCAGAGCAGATCTGGGTGTTGCCATTGAGATTCTTGACATAGCTATAGAGTGCTTTGTGGTGTTTTCTAGCTAGTTTTGGAGGCTCTTATAATGGATCTCAGCTTCTTAGTGAGGCTGACCAGGCACCTCCTCCACTCATGGGATTTTACTCTCTTTTGCAACAGTTTCTTCCTTCTGTTGTAGAGTTTGTTTATGGCAGGGGACCCACCAGATTGGCTTCCTTTTTTTGGAAGATAGCATCTTGGTTCTGTTTGGGATAGCACAATCCATGCACTCGTGAAAGTGCTTATATAGTGCATTTGTGTAGGATCCAGCAGTCGTAACTGTATTGTCCATCTGTATGGGTGTCATGAAGTTCGCCACTTCTGTCTTAAGAAGCATGAAGTTGGCTTTGGAGAAATTCTTTACAGTGGTTTCCTTAATGGTGGGTGGGGGCGGGATCCGGATATCTAGGGTGATTAGCTTATGGTCGGATCTGACCAATGAGGAATTGATTTCAGGTGTGGAACACTGGTTGCTCATGTTGGTAATGACTAGGTCTGGGATATTGTTGACCCTGGTGGGGTGTGGATAAGTTGATCCAGGGCATTGGAATTTATGAATTCCAGAAAGCGTTGAGTGAAGGAGTTGGTACATGAGTAGTTTTCCCAGTTAATGGTGGGGTAGTTGAAATCGCCCATTATTAGGGTGTTTGGTCGAACCCCAATAATTTCCAGTATATCAAGAAAAGAGTAGTGGGAATCCTGGGGCATGGTGGGGGATCTGTAGCAAGCTACAATTTGGATTGCAGTTTTGCCCAGAGTTAGTTGCACTTTGGATAACCTCGGATGTATTATGCTGCACAGCTAGCCTGGAGGTGTGGATATCCTTAATGAATATGGACACACCTCCGCCTTAGGTGCTCTGGTCCAGGTTAGATGGCTGAAAAGTGTGGTATGAGTTATAGCCTGGTAATGCAGGGGTGCTCTCTAGAGCCTTGAACCAGATCTCAGTCACTGCACAGATATTGATGTTCTCCATTTTAAGGAGTGCCTCGAGTGAGTGCATTTTGAGATTTAGACTGCTAGCATTGTGTAGCATTACCCTCAGTTTTTGCTTGCCTGTTCCTGTTACAGTGGTGAATTTGTCATTTGAACCTTGCCTAAAAAAGGCACTATAGGAGCGGCAAGAGCCTTAGCCAGTATCTGGAATCTCAGGGGCGACAGGTGCAGGCCATCTCTGGCAAAGCATTGTGGTCTGTCGACCATGCCGTCCCAGGTAGAGAGATACTGGATCCCCTTAGAATGACACTAGAAGCTTAGCCAATTGTTGAAGTCAATCATTTTGTCCTTGTACTGTGGTATTATTCTGGGCGATGGCAGGATGCTACTCAGGGCTAGGGTCATACCTGCCTGGGCTACAAGATTGGAGAGCTCTTCCATGTCTCTTTTCATGTAGTCCAGGGAGATACGTCTCAGGTCGTTCACACCAACATGGACAAAGAGTCATATTTGTACTTGTGGAGTGACCTGAGTGCGTGGGTTATGTGGCTGATCTTGGCACCCAACTGGCAGCTGACAGTAACCTTCTCCTTGTTTAGCCTGGTGAGTGGGACATCAGTGTGCTTGACTATAGAGTCACCTATGACTAGTGTGTTAGGTACATTAGTTTGCTTATGGGCTGTGGTTTATTGGCACACTGAGTCTGTGGGCTATGTGTCATTTGGGTTGTGTTGGGGGGATGGAGGTTTTTTGCGTTTCTGCTTTGGAGGTCTCTGTTGCTTGACCATATTATTATTGAGAGCCTGTGCGAATGTTTTTGTGTTTCTTTGTGTGGATTTTGGTGGTGTAGGTTTAGTGGGGCTATGTGATGAGTGTGGTGTGGTGCAAGTGTTTACCTTCTCCTCTTGACTGTCAAGTGCAGTCTTGGTTGGAGAGAGCTTTACATGCAGTTTGGCTAGATAAGTGCATCTCTCACAGGTTGTGCTGTTGGGTGGTAGGAGGAGAGGGTTGTCTGTGTACGAGGGAATTGCTACATTGCCTCAAGATGCTCAGATTCATCAGATAGACAGGAAAGAACACTGGGAGCTGACTCTTGGACATGCCTGAATAAAAAACTACTTTCCTCGAGACAAGTTAGGAAAGTGAGTATAAGAGCTGTTTTTTCTCTAAGCAACTGAGGGGAAAGCAAGTTCAAAAACTGTTTTCCTCTAGGTAAAGAGGAAGGTTGAGTGCTGTAGTAATTTGTAGCTTATTTAGTGCTAACAACAGGTTCTGAACAAGTGCTGAGCACGAATAAGCAAATTCAAGTGCTAAAACTAAGAACCTGTAGCTGGATCTTGTGGTAGATAGGCTACCTATTGCTTACCACTCCCACTGATAAGCTGGAAGGCTTCCATCCAGCACAGAAAGGCTTTTGGGGGGGGGCTCAGAAGCTTACAAAACTGTCCTGGATACAGCAAATCTGTATCTGGACTAGACTAGTTACAGGAAAGGTTGGAAACAAGCGCAAGAATGGGCTTTTAAACCAGAAAGTTGAAAGCGATGGAAAAACTTCCCAAACTGCCAATAAACTAGAATTTCTGGGCCAGAAACCACTCTTGTGATAGGCTACCTAGTGCGTACCACTCCCACTGATAAGCTAGAAGGCTTCCCTCCAACATAGAAAGGCTTTGGGGGCTCAGAAGCTGTCGAACAGTCCTGGTTACAGCAAATCTGTATCTGGACTAAACTAGTTACAGGAAAGGCAGGAAGCAAGCTTAGAAATTTTTTTTTGGAAAGGGAGAAAGGAGAAACAGAAGATAATTCACAATTAATGACCTAAGTGGCTTGCCCTTCGCAAATGTTCTCTCTGTATTAAGTAGAATGAGCTAGTGACACTAGACTGGAATAGAGCTGAACAGATGAGACCGGTCGGAGTGTCTGAAGACAAAGTATGATCTCACGGTACTCGGTTGAGTGAGCAAATGAGATAGACTCAGGAGGAGTGTACAAACACAAATTTACAGGAGGGGTGGGCAGTTCCAAAGCCACCAAGATTAATTCCAGAACAAGAACAGGGAGGGGGGGGGGTGTAACTGCAGAGACGGAGAGAGACCACAGTATTCTATGAAACAAATAGAAAAATAAATAACTACAGAGAGAGAGAGAGACAGACCAATGAAACAATTAAATACACAGAGAAATAAAATAAAATGCAGTACAATCTTTAACACTACAAGTTTGTAGTTAACTCAGCTAGTAATGTAGTTGATTGTAGGTATGTAGTAGAAGCCAAACAACTCGGAAATTGAGCAGTAATAAATTCAAAGCAGTAATAAATTCAAGGATTGAACTTCACACCCTCCACACTGTGAAGTTTCTGCTTGGCTTGTTTTTGGCCCAGTGTAGGTTGCATACTGGGTTTGCTGAGACTGAGAGATAGCACAGATTTTTCTTTTTGTGAAAGTATTTGTCACATGCCTTTGAAGTAAATGAGGGGTTTAAAGAAGGTCATGACTGGAAAAAAATGGTCACCTGCAGTTGTAAGATGAAGATACCAGAGCTTGCTGACGTATTCCATTCTGTAATTTGAGTGTAGCCCTAACACTTTGCCAGTAGTTCTTAAAAATGATTCCTATTACTTGCAGTAATGCGTGTAACTTTGTGTTGTGGGTGTGGATGCCTGCCATATTGTAGGAAATCTGATTAGTTCTTGCATTGTTATAACTAAATATAAGGTCTGTAAAGTAATGCTTTTCCATTGAACATCTTCCTTATTATTTGAAAATAAATGCTAGAAAGCATTAGTACAAGATTTGTGCTCACATTAATTTAAATGAGGAAGGACTGTGGGAAGGGAGACATGAATTCCAACCTTTAAATGTGACTTCATTGTAGAACATCCTAACTTATAAAGTATTGAGCACTTGAGAGGCAGCATTCCTCACAGTCGGAATGCTTCTGCAGAGTGACAAGGCAGAAATGTCACAAGTCTCCAGTGCATCATGCAGTTTGTGTAGAGGGATGTCTTGACTGAAATCACTTTTGGATTATTCCTAACAAATGGGTTGTCACCCACTGACATCTAGCCAGGGTACAACAGCTTCACCTTCCCTAGGTGACCTTAGCTCGTATGTGTAGGGGAATAAAGATGGACATATGAGCGTGGATCCTCATATTATCTTGCAGACACTCTCAACGCAGGCTGCGCTTCCATCAGACTGTTCACTTTTTGGTCGACAGTACCTTTACCTTGCTCATTTCAGTCAGATAAGACCATTGAGGACCCTTCCTTTTTACCTTGCATTTTATTGTTTGAAAGTTGTAGATGTCAACTAGGAGAGGCAAGTGCAATAGGAAGATTTCATACAAGGACTTGCATACCAAGTGTACCAGAACACTATTTATCAATCATCTGTTCCAAAAACCCTTTGGTCTAGTCTCTCTGCTTGTTAATTTCTTCCTTGAGACCCAACGTCTTAAATGGCTGACTCCGCATCCTTGGATATTTCTCTTTCACTGAAGAAAAAGCTTAAGAGGACTCAGACAGATCAACAGTCCAGTGTTACTGACCTGACGTACCCGCTGAGGTTACAGAACCCGTGGTATGCAAGACTTCCCCTCAGTTGCCCACTACTGAGACTCCATCGGAGGCAGATGTGGCTCCTGAGGCTTTGCAGACTGCTGATACATTGGAGAAAATATAACTAATTATATCAGAAGGACCGTGAGGTATACCACAAATTATACATAAGGAAAAGATTCAGGGCTCTCTAATAGTGGTCAGACAGGGTTCCAAACCTCCGGACCTCATCCAGGCAGATGTTACATCTACAAAGAAGAAAACAGAAGACTAAATGTGTGGTCTGTTCATCGTCTGTTAGGGAGAAAGAGTGGATGGACTTTTCACAAGGGTTGTTTAAAGCAATTATGTCCCTAAAACCTCCCTCCTTTGGGTCTCCCCTACTACAGGCCACTCCTATAAAACCCACTCTGGTTTCCTCCTCTGTGGATGAGTAGCGGGGCGAGGACTATAACTGTTCCCTGGATTATTCCTCTTGGATGCATTCCCAGAATGGGTCTCCTGTGATGAGAGACTCCCTCTCACCTGATTTACTATTGAGGAAGCTTCTTTTTGGTGAGATTATACAGAACATGATGAATCAGTTTGATTTAGCAATCTTCTCGGAGCTCTGACATCCAGAAGAGGTATTACTCCCTTTTGGAGACTGGTACCCCTGCCCCCCTTCTCCTGTCTCTCTGGTCCTTGACCCTTTCCAGGATGCTTTTCAGTCCGCCTCCAGCTCCCAATTGACCATACAGGTTTTACAAGGTCCCCGATGACCTGAACTATCTAAAAACCAGTGGCAGACCCTTCGGCAGTTTCTTTCTTCAGATAAGGCCTCTTATCTGTTGCCCAGTGCTAATACCCTGCCTACAAAGATAGTTGGACTATGGATAGATGGAGAAAGCAGGTTTACACCTCTGCTTCTGTTGCTTTTAGGGCTATTAAATTCCATAATAAAATGACAAAATACTTGATATCGGTTATGGCCTCATTGAACATAGTATCTTGCATTCCCACACAGCAGACTGTAAGGAGCAGATGCAGCTCCCTGGATCTTCCCACAGCAGACACTAAGGAGCAGATACAGCTCCCTGGGTCCTCCTACAGCAGGTGCAGCTCCTTGGATCCTCCCACAGCAGACTGTAAGCAGCAGATGCCACTCCCTGGATCCCCCCACAGCAGATGCAGCTCCTTGGATTCTCCCACAGCAGACTGTAAGCAGCAGGTGCAGCTCCTTGGATTCTCCCGCAGTGGACTGTAAGCAGCAGGTGTAGCTCCTTGGATCCTCCCACAGCACACTGTAAGCAGCAGGTGTAGCTCCCTGGATCCTCCCACAGTAGACTGTACGCAGCAGGTGGAGCGCCCTCGATCCTCCCGCAGTAGACTGTACGCAGCAGGTGCAGCGCCCTCGATCCTCCCGCAGTAGACTGTAAGCAGCAGGTGCAGCGTCCTCGATCCTCCCGCAGTAGACTGTAAGCAGCAGGTGCAGCGTCCTCGATCCTCCCGCAGTAGACTGTAAGCAGCAGGTGCAGCTCCCTGGATCCTCCCTCAGCAGACTGTATGCAGCAGGTGCAGCTCCCTGGATCCTCCCCCAGCAGACTGTATGCAGCAGGTGCAGCTCCCTGGATCCTCCCCCAGCAGACTGTATGCAGCAGGTGCAGCTCCCTGGATCCTCCTGCAGCAGACTGTACACAGCAGGTGCAGTTCCCCGGATCCTCCCGCAGCAGACTGTAAGCAGCAGGTGCAGCTCCCTGGATCCTCCTGCAGCAGGTGCAGCTCCCTGGATCCTCCTGAAGCAGGTGCAGCTCCCTGGATCCTCCCGCAACAGACTTGTACGCAGCAGGTGCAGCTCCCTGGATCCTCCTGCAGCAGACTCTAAGCAGCAGGTGCAGCTACTTGGGTTCTCCCGCAGCATACTGTAAATAGCAGATGCAGAGCTTACTCTCACAAGCCACTGATATTGCCAGACACAGCATAAAGTGCAGTTATGATACTGTAGTTGCTTCCTCCAGGGCAACTGCCATTGTATCTGTTATCATCTGATATGCATGGCTCTGCAATCAACCTATGCCTGACAGTTTAAAATCTAAAATTCTGGATTAACCTTTGGACAAGGACTTGATGTTTGGCTGTTGGGCGGCCAGTTTGTTTAAACGTCTTCACCTTTTCAAAACAAAATTTCCCTTGTAACCCCCTGTTATTCAAGGCCTTTTGAATCAAGGGCCCATCAACCAAGAACTAAAAAAAATTCATAGGAAAAAGTCTTTATTCCAGGATTTTTCTAGTACCAAGAAAAGAAGGGCAGTGGAGACCCATTCTAGACCTGTCTACTCTGAACACATATGTGAAGGTGCCCTCTTTCAAAATGCTCTTCCTTCCGATGTTTGTTCTTTCATTCTATCACGGGCCGTCTTATTGTCATTGATCTGAAGGACACTAACCTTTTCATCCCTATCTGCAGGACTCAGACTCATCGCACTTTGAGTTTACTGTGCTGCCTTTTGGTTTTTCACAGCCCCAAGAGAGTTCAGAAAGTGCTTAGAACCTGTAGTAGCTTTCTGCTGCACTCAAGTAATTCATATTTTCCCTGCCTGAACAACCTTCTGATCGAGGCCATTTTCCCCAGCGATTCTTTTTTCAGCATCTTCAGTTTACCCTCCATCTTCTGACAGGTCTGGGTTTTATCATAAACTGCAAAAGAATCACACACAGTCCCTACACGGGACCTAGTGTCTCTGGGATGCAGACTGGACACACAGAAAATGCATGCCTTCCTTCCCCAGGAAAAGGTCCTCAGTCTGTCCAAATACTTCCAAACCCTCTCTGCCACATCCCATTGCTCCAAAAGGGAGAAGCTAAGGACCTTGGGATTCTTGTCAGCAGCCATTCATTCGCTTCCACTGGCTAGACCTCACATGAGAAGAATTTAGTAGTATCTGAAATCTGTGTGGGCCCAGCACTGCAACCCCTTAGAGACAGTGATCCCCCTCCTTCCTTGTTTCAAGGAGGAGGTAATGTGGTGGAAGAAGCAAGTCATCCTCAACCCAGTTTAACTTTCTTGCCTTCTCTTCCTCTTCAGCAAGTCCACATAGACTCCTCAGACAAGGTAGGGATGGCCTAGACAGATCTCAGAGTGTAGGGAAAATGGCAATCTCAGTTTCTGAAAGAACACGTCAACCTAAAAGAAATGACTGCTCTTCAAGCCCTTCAGATTTTTGCCCACATTTTGAAACCAAGACCCCAGCAGGTGTTCACAGACAACACCAGAGTTGTGGTACGTAAACAAGCAGGGAGGCAACAGGTCTTACTAACAATGTAGATTGGCACAGTAGGCATGGACCTTAGCACACAATGAACATCACGCTCACAGCCACATACATCTCTTCTCAGGACAGTGTATTGGTAGACTGCTTAAGTTTCTCCCTGGTGGATCCCCTGCAAGTGGACTCTGGACAGGGAGGTTTTCTGCAATGTCATTCTTCAGTGGGACACCTCTCAGATAGACCTCTTTTCTTTATCAAACAACCATCAGCTCCCCTGGTTCTACATCAGGGGCCCTTGTGTCACAGCCTGGAGGACAGATGCAGTCTCATCCCAGTGGAAAGGGAAGTTCCTCTGTGCCTTTCCTTCTCTATCTCTTCTTCTGAAGATCCATCTGAAAGCCCAAAGGGAGATACCCAAACTGCTCCTACTGGCTCAATTCTGGCTGACGCAGCATTAGTTCCCTGTGCTTTTTGTCCTAGCAAAGGGAAATTACAGGAGAATCTCTCTACAGCCGGACCTCATAACGCAACAAACAGGATTGCTGCTCCATCCAAATCTTCCATCTCTCAGCCTGACTTTATGGATGATGGGCTTTTAGTCCCTCAAAGACATTTTTTCTCTGAAGTGGTTGTACAAATCCTACAAGAGATTAGGAAACTCACTACTTGAAAATGTTATATTGCGAATTGGAAGCTGTTTTCTTTCTAGTGCTACAGAGTCAGAAGCCTCTCTTTGCTCAGGTCCCTACGGTTGCACAATACCTCTGCAAACTTCTTTGATCTGTTTTTGCCTACTCTTCCATAAAAGCTCATCTGTCTGCCATTATTGCTTGCTACCTTCTTAGCCCCTCACTTATGACTAGGCCAGAGGTCAAGCTTTTCCTCCGAGGAGTTGTGCGCATTAACCTTCCCAAGGAACGCCATCTCTTCCCTTGGAATCTTAATTTTGTGCTTGAAAACTGTCTCCCTTTGAGCCAGCTTTGTCTGCTTCTTTGAAGTTCTCCACTTGGAAAACCATCGTCCTCTTGGCCCTAACCTCTGCCATGAGAATTTGAGCTGCAGGCTGTCATAGCCATTCTCTTTGTCTTATTTTTCACAAAGACAGGGTGACTGTCAAGGCTGTAACCCATCCTTCATGCCTAAGGTAATGAATGAACTGTCACTCATTCAAGCTTTCATCTCCACACCTTCTTTCACAGTCCCTAAAACAAAGGGGAAAGAATCTTCGTGTCCCTCCATATAACTGTTGCACTATTCTTTACAATAGGGATCCCCTGCCAAGGGCAGCCCAGTGTCTGGCCAGTGTACCAAAGCCTTTAGGTTGTAATGGGTACACTGTATATCACACACATGCTCCCTGCACATGGCGTAGGGCATAAAGGTGATGTCCGGACATACCATCTTCAGAACTTCTCTGCCACCAGTCCAAGCACCATTTTTGATCGCCGGTCTGAATGCTTATTCATCTACTGCTTTCAGGTAAGTGCCCCATTAGGGATTTTTGATTTTATTATCTTAGTTTTGCCTTGTTTCTGGTTGTTGGGTTTCATGTCATCCAGAAAGGGGTAATGCCAGAGTGGGAGACAGATTCCCCGTGAAATCATCATGAGCAGTGTTTGTTCTGTTTAGGCACATCCCACAAACATATGTCTTGTGAAATTTGTCGAGCTTTCATCCCTCAGACGTTGAGAGTTGACTTTCTTCCCTTGCGCTTTACTTGGAGAACCAGCCCCTTAAACTGTTGGCTAAGGATACCACGGAAGGATCTTCCTGGCCTGAGAGTCAGATGCCTGCAGAGAAAAGGGCCAGGAAAGCTCAGTCTGATTCTTCGGCTGTACAGTCTCCAGTGGACATTCTCCTGAGGCTGGTGAAAGCCTGGAGAATCATCTGCCGCAACCGCTTCATGGATCTGATGCCACACACATCCATGGAGGTTTTGCAGGCATCCACCTCAGATGTAGAAGGGGAAACCTCTGTTGGTTGTTGCCAAAGGGCCTAGGAGTGTTCCTCAAATTTTAGGGAGGGATGAGGTCCAGCTGTCATTATTGAGTGTTATCAAGGCTCAAAGCTTCCAAAAATTTCAAGGCTGATACCCTACTTAAAAAGAAGCAGAAAACTATAAAGGTATTTTGTCTGCTCTGAAAGATCCTCAGAGTGAATGGCAGCATTTCAGTCAAGGTCTGTTTAATGCCCTTATGGCCATTAAGCATCCTCAAAGTGCTTTTGTTCCTGCTCCTCCCTGGTCTTCTACCCCTCTTAAGAGACCCAGGGGCAGGATTTTTTTTTTGAGGAGGATGCTGTTAATACTGATGTCTCTTGCTTATTCCTCCCATATTCCTTCGCCACTTGACTGTGGTTCTGAGGAAGAAGAGTCTGTCAGTCCTGGCTCTCCTTTCGAAGAGATTTCTTTTGGTGATCCTATTTCCAGAATGATGGAATATTTCAAATGGGAGTGTGCTCAGGTGTCTGTTATTCAGAAGAGGTACTGTGAGCTGCTGCATCTGGAGTCTTGTAGGCCCTCTGCTGTTCCTCCTATTCTTACTGCTTTGCTGGATGTTTTTTCCGCTGCTTCTCAGGCTAATTCCCATCCCACTGCTCCCAGAAAGCCCAATAGGTTTTATAAAGTGCCTGAGGACTATAAGTTTCTTTACAAGTGTCCCTTTGCTGATCCCTCTGTATTGTCAGTGGCTTCTGATAATCCCTCCTTGTTGCTTTCAGTAAATTGATGCCATCAGATAAACACAGAAGACCCATGAGGCTGGGTAAGAAGCTGTATTCACCTGCTACCACGGCCTTCAGAGCTGTTAATTATCCGACAAACATGACTAGCTATGTTTTGGCTCTTTTCTCTCAGGCCTGTCAGGCTGTTTCAGATCTCCCTGATTCTGAAGGGAAGGCTTCTGCTCTTGTGTTGCTTGGGACATCCTACCAAGTAGCTTGCCATTCTGTTAAATGGCAGCTATGATGCGGCTGATGCTTCATCTAGGGCTGCTGCTTTTGGATTGGCTTTGAGGAGGTATTCCTGGCTCAGACTTCACCCTTTGCCTGATAATATCAAGGCTAAACTAATGGACGCTGCTCTGGATAATAAGCATTTGTTTGGGGCTGCTGCTGCAGGGTTGTTTAAGTCCTTGCAAGAAAAGTGCAAGGCCTTACAGGAGTTGAAGCATATTTTTGTTTCCCCTGTGCCCAGGTTTCAGAGGAATTATCCTAATAAGCCTGCTTTTGTCCGTAGGCTGTCTTGCCCATCGCAAAGGTAAAAAGGGAGGTAAAAGAGCTCCCTTTGCTAAGGCTACCAAAACTCCTACTCAGAAGACTCCTTTTCCTAACAAGCCAGGTGCTGTCTGACCATCCTTGCCCTGTTCTTCTCTGTCACGTTCCTCTTTCTGTAAATCTGTGTCTGCCCCTTCCTTTTTGGCTAAAGATCACCCAAGACTCCTGGGTCCTTTCAGTATTGCGCTAGGGTTCTTACATGGTTTAGCAGTCTCATCTCCCTTTTATGGGCGTTCCTCAGCCTTCTGAGGAACAACTGCCCCTTTTCCAGAAGTGCTTCAGGGCCTTTTGGCTCAGGGAACTATTCAGGAAGTTTCATCTCCTCAAAGGGGGAAGTGATTTTATTCCGAGATGTTCCTGGTCCTCAGGAAAGAAGACACCTGGAGAACCAGTCTGGATTGGCTCAGCTAAACATCTTTTTGAAGGTCCTTGCCTTTCGGATGTTGTCCCTTCAAACCTTGCTTCCTCTGCTTCTTCCTCAAGCTTTTTTAATTTCCCTGGATCTCAAGGATGCTTATCTTCACATTCCTATTCATCCCCTTTTTGGGAAGTTTTTACAGTTCTCTGTTGCTTCCTGGCATTTTCAGTTCTCTGCTTTGCCCTTTGGCCTCTCTACAGACTCAAGGATATTCACCAAATGCCTTGCACCTGTGATTGCTTTCTGCAGGCTAATGTAATACAGTCTTTCTCTGCCTGGATGACCTGCTCATTCAAGCCTCCTCTCAAGAGTCTTAATTCAGCATCTGTACTTTACCATTTCTCTCTTGCAGAGCCTGGGGTTTACTATAAACTTCCAGAAGTCATTCCTGCCTCCTTCTCAGGATCATATTTTTCTGGGTTGCAGGATGTAGACTGTTCCAGTGTTGGCATCCTTGCCTCCTCCCAAGGCCTTACCTCTCATTGCTTTCTTTCAATTCCTTCTTCCTCTCCTTTTAATCACAGCCAGTGAATTTCTGAAGACTCTGGGTTTCATGGCTTTCACCATTACTATGCTCCCTCTAGCCAAGCTCCACTTGAGAAAGCTTCAGTGGTTTCTAAAGTCAGTTTGGCTTCAACATTCTCATCCCTTAGATTTTCTAGTCCCTGTCCTTTCATAGCTCAAGCTGGAACTTCAGAGGTGGATTCATCAGTTGTCCCTCAACTTGGGGCTTCCTTTTCAACCTCTAATCCCTTCTCAAGTATGTTTCACAGATGCCTCGGACTTGGGATAAGGGACGTCCTTTGCCCTTCTGAAGGTGTAGGGCCTTTGATCGCTTCGACAAAAAGTCCACACCGTTCTCAAAGAGATGAGAGATCTTCTGCTGGCCTTTAATCCTTTTTTTCTTCCAGGGCCTCTCAATATTCTCACAGACAATACCACAGTGATGTGGTATATCAACAAGCAAGAGGGGACAAGGTCTGATCTATGCAGGTTAGCCCTTCAGGTTTCAGAGCTGGCTATCCAGTATCAGGTGACCATTCTGGCAAATTTACAGTCCCTTAGATCAGAACATAGTGGCAGATTCTCTGAGCAGGTCCATAACACAGTCCTGCGAGTGGATGCTTCACAGGGATGTGTTTTTGGATATTGTCCACCATTGGGGTGGTGAAAGTCCTGTTCAAGATGAAACAGGATGCTCCCAAAATCTTGCTGGTGATTCCCTTTTGGCCCAGACAGCATTGTGTCCCTCCTGTTATGCATGTTGCCAAGGACAGTCATCACAAGTTACCTCGCAGGGTGGACCTACTCACACAAGACAAGGGATCTCTGATCCATCCCCACCTGTCCACACTTCAACTGACATTGTGGGTGATACCTTTTTTCTTGAGAACGTGCTTCAGGTCCTGCAGGAGTCCGGGAAACCCACTACTAGGAAATCTTTCTTATCCAAATGGAAGAGGTTTTCTGTTTTGTGTCTTTCTTGTAACATAGAGCCATGTGCTGTGGGTGTTCCTTTGGTTCTCTCTTGTGTGTGAATTGCTCAGTGCTGGTTTGGCATATTCTTCTGTTCAGGCCTATGTGTTAGCCATCTCTGCTTGTCTGCCTTTGACCCCCCCCCCTTTAACCTCTAGATTTGAGGCCAAACAGTTTTGTAAAGGTTCTTCACGTTAAGCCTCCCAGGAAGCCTATCCATCCTTCCTGGGACCTTAATTTTGTTTTAGAAAAATTGAGACTGGCTCCTATTGAGCCTGCTGCTTCAGCTTTCTTATAGCATTGTTCTTGGAAGACTGTTCTTTTGGCCCTTACGTCTGTCAAATGAGCGTCTGGGCTGCAAGCCCTTATGGCTGTTCCTCCTTTTTCAAGTTTTCCATAAGGACAGGGTGTCCCTTCATGCTAATCCTTCTTTTATACCCAAGGTGGTTAATGAATTGTCTCTTAATCAGTCTGTTCATTTACCCACTTTTTTCCCTTCTCTGCAGTCTGTTATTGAAAAGGTTTTGCACACCTTGGGTTTACATAGGCAACACTGATACTATTTGGATAAAACTAAAGCTTTTCATAAACCCGAACAGCTTTTTTGTTTGTTTTCATCCTAGATCTTTAGTTTGTTTCCAAACAAACCATTTCTTCTTGGATATCTAAAGCCATTTCTTTTTGCTATTCTTTTCATGGAGAGAGTCTTCCTCCTTTTGTTAAGGCTCAATCTACTAGAGCTGTGGCTTCTTCTGGTCCTTTTTTCAAGGGTTTGGAAAACTAATTGTATTCCTGAGGCAGCCACCTAGACTTCTGTGCATACCTTTACCAGGCACTGTAAGTTGGATGTGATTTCTAGGGCCAGAACTGGCTTTGCCGGGGATATTCTCTATGGCTTCCTAGAGGTCTGTGCTGGCCCTTCCTCCTCCCAGTCTTCTTCCTGAACTATGGTGCTCTCCCTATTGTAAAGTGATGTGGAAGGGCATAGTACAGTTAAGTAAAGTCTTACTTTAGTAGTACATGTTCTATGGCTCTCTCCCTATTGTAAAGTGATGTGGAAGGGCATAGTACAGTTAAGTAAAGTCTTACTTTAGTAGTACATGTTCTATGGCTCTCTCCCTGTTGTAAAGTGATGTGGAAGGGCATAGTACAGTTGGGTAAAGTCTTACTTTAGTAGTACATGTTCTATGGCTCTCTCCCTATTGTAAAGTGATGTGGAAGGGCATAGTACAGTTGGGTAAAGTCTTACTTTAGTAGTACATGATGTTCTTCATTCCACATTGCTGCAGTCCTAACTATTGGGTAGTCCGCTGTCCAGTCGGCCCGAATACCAAAGTATATGGCTGACGTCGGTCAGGGCGCATTAGACTGACGTCAGTACGTCAGGGTACTAATGCGCATGACCGACGTCATATCCTCAGTCTTTTTTGCCGCATGGTCCGATGCAGAAGCAATTTTGCGAGTGCAGGTTGGCGTTCTGAAAGTTTCTGAAGTCAGAGTTTCAGACCGAATCAAAGTTGGCTAAGTACCCGTTGGGAATATTTTGGTTTTTCTTGCCTCAGTATTTAACCGGATGTCAGAAAAAGTGAATAACTGTATTTCTTGTGGGAAACAGATACCTCATAGGGATTACCATACTTTGTGTATACCTTGTTTAGGGCCTGAGCACGACGTTGTTGGATGCCGCTCTTGTGCTAGATTTAACAAACGCACTATTAAGAGAAGGTTAGACTGTGCCAGGTTAGTGTTTGGGAAGCGTTGTAATTATAAAATGCCGTCGGATGCTCCGACGCCGGCTTCGGCTAAAAAACGCAAAGATAAAGCAGCAAAGCCTAGGGTGGAGGAACCGACAGTCCCAGACGTCGGATCTTTGGAAGGCTCAGTGGAGCCGGAGGTTTTGCCAGGTGTCTCTTTGGAGTCTCAGGAAGAGACTTTACTGTTACAGGATGTATCCTCTCAGGAAGTAGGCCAGGCTGAGGGGGCTTCTCAGGTGGCTGTTCTTCCCTCTCTTCCTAAGGTGGTTAGAGCCTCTCCTTCAGTTTCCAAGGCTTCTTTGAGGGGCAGGCCAAGTTTAGCTTCTGTGGGGGTTTCTCCTGGTACTTCAGGATCTTTGCCTAAGAAACATATGCTTAAAATGGCAGAGGATTTGATTACTATGATTAGGGGTTCTATGCCCCCTCCTGTTAAGAGGCCTAGGGTGGAACCTGAGTTTGAGAGTTTTGAGCAATGCTCGAGTCTTGAGTCTTGGCTGAAGACTTGCAGGAGTACCCTCCTTATTCTGATTCTGATGTGGATGATTCTACTCCTTCTGCTTCTCCTCCTGAGGATTTTTCATTTTCAGAGACTCTGCATTCCATGAGGGAGCATTTTAAATGGGAAGGTCAAGATTTCTCTGATTCCAGGAAAAGGCTTAGGGAATTCTTGTTTTTACCCCAGCATAGGCCTTTAGCTATACCTCCTGTTTTGAATGTGGTGGAAGATGTGTTTGCAGAGGCTTCCCTGAATCCTGATTCTTTGCCTCCTGCCCCAGTTAAACCGGATAGGTATTATAGGGTGCCTGAGGCTCATAAGTATCTTTTTTTAAGAGTCCTAGGGCAGACCCAGAAACTGTCTCTCAGGGGCCTAAAGGTGTGAAGGCCTCAGTTGTTAAAAATCCTGTCCCTCCTGATAAAGAGGCAAGGGCTTTGGATAGATGGGGAAAGAAAGTGTATACTTCTTCCACTTTAGCCATGAGGGCGTTGAATTGTCAGTTTCACATGTTAAAATATCAGAATTATCTTCTTTCACAGTTGAAATCTAAGGTGGATGCTCTGGCTGAAGGTATTGAGTGTAAAGAGTTGCAGGATTTAGTTCATGTGTCTGAACAGGTAGGTAAACATTCTTTGCAGTGTGGTTTTGATGCTGTGCAGGCCTCCTCCAGGGTGGCTGCCACTGGTTCTGTTCTTCGAGGCACGCCTGGCTGAGAGATCAGAATTTAGCTGAGCATGTTAAGACAAGGATTTTGGATGCTCCTTTACAGTCTGATGTGTTGTTTGGTTCGCCTGTGGAAGCAGTTTTGAAGAAAATGGAGGACAAGGCTAAGTCTATGCAAACTGTTAAAGATTTTTACAGGTGCAGCCTCCAAGTTTAGTAGAAATTGGCCTACTAAGGGATGGACTTATCCTGCTTATGATTCCCAGTCTAGGGGTAGGTCTAGACGTGGTAGGGGCAGAGCTCAGGGTTCTTTTAGGCCTAGGACAGGGAGTTCCCCTGCTCAGACTTCTGGTGAGGGCAGGGGTCAGTCCTTTCGTAAGCAGACCCAATGACCTACCTTTTCAGCTGCCAGTACATTCTCGCCTGGCAGCACCTTTGGGAGGAAGGCTGTCTCTTTTCAAAGAAAATTGGGATTTAATTACCCAAGACAGATGGGTTCTGGATATTATTCACCACGGTTACAGGTTTTATTTCCATACCTTGCCTCCTTTCAAAGGCATGCCAGACATTCCTCCTCTTCAAAGGACAGAGGCTCACAAGCAAATTTCTCTGTTGCTCCAAATAGGGGCCATTCAGTCAGTTCCTGTGCCGGAAAGGGGCCTAGGATTTTATTCTCGCCTGTTCCTAGTACCAAAGAAGGGGAACACGTGGAGACCAATTCTGGATTTATCTATCCTCAACACTTATCTGGACATTCCCAAGTTCAAAATGTTGACGTTACAACAGCTTTTACCTCTGCTGGGCAAAGATCACTGGATGGTAACTTTAGATCTCAAGGAAGCTTACCTTCATGTGCCAATCAGACTAAGTTGCAGGAAGTATCTGCGTTTCGAGCTGGAAATTCTCATTATCAGTTCTCTGCATTGCCCTTTGGCTTATCTACTGCCGCTAGAGTATTCACAAAGGTTCTGGCACCAGTGATAGCTTACTTCAGGCTAAAAGGAATCCAAATCTATCCTTACTTGTGCGACTGCCTGATTCTGCCTCAAGAAAAGGGAGATCTTCTACAGCATCTGGAATTTGTCATAGCAGTGCTAAGATGCCTAGGGTATTCTGTGAACGAAATAAAGTCCAGTCTAGTACCCTCTCAAGACATGTGCTTTCTGGGTGTGAGACTGAATACAGCAGCCCAGATGGCCTTTTTAACCCCGGACAAACAAAAGAATCTTTCCAGTTACTTCCATCATCTATCTCTTCAGTCCGGGCTGACTGCAAGGACAGTCCTTCAAGCCTTAGGGTTCATGGCATCTTGTATTCTGGTGCTTCCCAATGCCAAACTGCATATGAGGAAGCTACAATGGTATCTCAAAATCTGTGGACACAGCACTGCCAGGATTTGGACACTGTCATTCAAATAATACCTTGCATTCAAAAGGAATTTTTGTGGTGGGCTCAGGAATGTCACCTAAACAAGGGACTCTCTGTGACCCGGCCAGAGGCAAGTCAGATTCTAACGACAGATGCCTCAGATGTTGCTTGGGGAGCTCATCTAAATGGAAAGTGGATACAAGACAAGTGGCCTGCCAGACTACAGCATCTACATATCAACATGAAAGAGATGTTAGCAGTTCAGTTTGCATTAATGGCTTTCAAGGAGTTACTTCTTCCAGGGCAGGTGTTGATTCTAACAGACAACACAACTGTCATGTGGTACATCAACAAACAAGGGGGAACACATTCTTACCCATTGTGCAGACAAGCAATGATTTTATGGGAGACTGCACTCAGTCTGCAACTAACTCTTCAGGCAAGGTTTCTGCCGGGAGCACAGAACTCCTTAGCAGATGTATTAAGCAGACAAATCATGGATCCCCACGAGTGGAAACTGGATCTTCATGTATTTCAAAATTGACAGTGTCATGGGGAACTCCAGACATAGATCTGTTCGCTTCTCCACTAAACCACCAGCTGCCAAAGTTTTGCACGAAAGGATTTCATCACACAGCTTGGAAAGTGGATGCTCTTTCTTTCAGTTGGAAAAATCTTCATGTGTATGCCTTTCCACCTCTGCCTCTTCTTCCAAAGGTGCTTCTAAAGGTCAGACAAGACAAGCCAAGGATGATTTTAATAGCTCCAGATTGGCCTCGGCAGCACTGGTACCCATTACTAAGGAGTCTGGTAAGGAAGCCTCCATGGCCTTTACCCTTGATTCCACACCTGTTGTCTCAGAGGGACGGTCATCTGCTCAATGTCAAGCTTCACTTTCTACATCTAACAGCCTGGCATATTCTGTTTTGAAAGACAGCAGGTCTCATCTTCCTCAACAAGTTTTAAATGTGATTATGGAAGCCAGAAGACCTAGTACTAGGAAAGTGTACGCAGAAAAATGGAAGAGATTTTTGTTTTGGAGTGCAGCAAACAATTTGGAGATTACTGAGCCTAATTTGAGTGTGGCTCTTCAATATCTTACTGAGTTACTGGACAAAGGTTTGTCTTTCTCTTCCATTAAGATTCATGCTGCAGCTATTTCAGCTCACTATGATTGTGACCCACCATTGTTTTCGCATCCTTTGTTCAAGCAATTTCTTAGAGGGGCAAAGAATATAAGACCCCCACATAGAGCTCCTACTCCTGCTTGGGATCTCAATTTTGTGTTGGAGAAACTTACTCTACAACCTTTTGAGCCTGCGGCTACTGCTGAATTGAAATACTTGTCATGGAAGACTGCACTTTTGTTGGCCATTAGTTCTGCAAGAAGGGTCTCTGAGTTGCAGGCCCTTATGGCAGTGGAGCCTTTTTTGATTTTTCATAAGGATAGGGTATCTTTACGTACTAATCCTTCCTTTATGCCTAAGGTGGTTTCTAGTGTGGCTTTAAACCAAACTATTCATTTGCCTACCTTTTATGCAGATCCCCAAAATAAAGGGGAAACGATTTTGCACACTTTAGATGTACACAGGCTATTGCGTTATTATTTGAGCAGGACTAAGGATTTTAGGCAGTCTCAGCAGTTGTTTGTTTCTTTTGCTTTGACTTCAAAGGGCAAGCCTGTGTCAAAACAAACTATTTCTAGGTGGATTGGGTGTTGCATTACATTTTGTTATTCCCATCATGGCAAGGAGATTCCAGCTGGGATTAGGCCTCATTCCACTAGGGCTACTGCCACTTCCACAGCATTTCTAAGGGGTGGCAACTAAGGATATTTTGGAGGCAGCTACTTGGAGTTCAGTGCATACTTTCTCTAAGCATTATCACCTTCCTCTCTACTCTAAGTCTAGGGCTGGTTTTGCCACAGCTATTTTGCAAGGCATGTTGTCAGTTCCTGCTTCCTTATGATTTGCCAGCCTCCCTTACCTCTGCTTTGGGATTCTACCCAATAGTTAGGACTGCAGCAATGTGGAATGAAGAACATAGTACAGTTTTGTACCTACCATAAATGTAGATGTTCGAGGATCCACATTGCTGCAGTCCAATTTACCCTCCCTCCTTCGTCTCTGTGTTTAGGGGTGGTTGTGTAGGTGAGGTTATATTCTGCTAATTGTGTATATATTGTATATATATATTTTTTGGTGCAGGTATTTTGGGAGTTTTTGTTTTTGGCCTTATCTTTTCAGGGTCTTCTGACATCTGGGGCAAGAAAAGACTGAGGATATGACGTCGGTCATGCGCATTAGTACCCTGACGTACTGACGTCAGTCTAATGCGCCCTGACCGACGTCAGCCATATACTTTGGTATTCGGGCCGACTGGACAGCGGACTACCCAATAGTTAGGACTGCAGCAATGTGGATCCTCGAACATCTACATTTATGGTAGGTACAAAACTGTACTTTCTATGGCTCTCTCCCTATTGTAAAGTGATGTGGAAGGGCATAGTACAGTTAAGTAAAGTCTTACTTTAGTAGTACATGTTCTATGGCTCTCTCAATGTTGTAAAGTGATGTGGAAGGGCATAGTACAGTTGGGTAAAGTCTTACTTTAGTAGTACATGTTCTATGGCTCTCTCCCTATTGTAAAGTGATGTGGAAGGGCATAGTACAGTTAAGTAAAGTCTTACTTTAGTAGTACATGTTCTATGGCTCTCTCCCTATTGTAAAGTGATGTGGAAGGGCATAGTACAGTTAAGTAAAGTCTTACTTTAGTAGTACATGTTCTATGGCTCTCTCCCTATTGTAAAGTGATGTGGAAGGGCATAGTACAGTTAAGTAAAGTCTTACTTTAGTAGTACATGTTCTATGGCTCTCTCCCTGTTGTAAAGTGATGTGGAAGGGCATAGTACAGTTAAGTAAAGTCTTACTTTAGTAGTACATGTTCTATGGCTCTCTCCCTGTTGTAAAGTGATGTGGAAGGGCATAGTACAGTTGAGTAAAGTCTTACTTTAGTAGTACATGTTCTATGGCTGTCTCCCTGTTGTAAAGTGATGTGGAAGGGCATAGTACAGTTGAGTAAAGTCTTACTTTAGTAGTACATGTTCTATGGCTCTCTCCCTATTGTAAGGAATACTGCAACAGTGATGTGGAAGGGCATAGTACAGTTGAGTAAAGTCTTACTTTAGTAGTACATGTTCTATGGCTCTCTCCCTATTGTAAAGATACCGCAACAGTGATGTGGAAGGGCATAGTACAGTTGAGTAAAGTCTTACTTTAGTAGTACATGTTCTGTGGCTCTCTCCCTATTGTAAAGATACTGCAACAGTGATGTGGAAGGGCATAGTACAGTTGAGTAAAGTCTTACTTTAGTAGTACATGTTCTATGCCTCTCTCCTTATTGTAAAGATACTGCAACAGTGATGTGGAAGGGCATAGTACAGTTGAGTAAAGTCTTACTTTAGTAGTACATGTATTTGCTCCCTCCCTGGTCCTTTTTCCTTCTGGATGTGTTTGTCACATACTATTAGAGAATGGGTGATCTGGCGATCGCATCCTGATTGGATGCTCTCCAACAGGGTATTAATATAGAAGTAATGTCCGCTGAAAAACTTCATGGCAGCATATCAAGCCACCGTGGAGCTCGGACAGAAAAACCTAACGGCCTCCATTACTTTACGGTTGCTAAGCAGCATTTCTGCTGTTTACGAGTGTAAAATAAAAAAAAGAAAAGAAACTTAAAATACCAAAGTTTTTGTCTGTGTGTGACTGTATGCATGTGTGGAAGCAGAAGAAACTGTGTCTGTGCACATCTGTCTGCACACGTCTGAGCGTGTATCTGTGTGTGTGTGTGTGTGTGTGGCGCTCGCGCATCTGTGTGAGAGAGAGTGAACAGTGAAAGCAGTAGAGCAATCCCAGGCAGCAGAAGTTGAGGTCTGCAAACCTCTTGACATACATCTCAACTGTTCATATTTTTCAGATATTTTTGTGTATGAGTTTAACAATATTAATTGTCCCTATTTCTGGGCCTTTCTACCCCCATTAGCTATGGCTTTCTTCAGATTACTTCTGATTAGCTCAACATATCTGGATAACCATAAAATAAACAGGGGACGAAGGATCAAAATAGAACATAAATTAAATAATCCCATTATAAAATCAGCATTACTTGAACATTAGGATTTGTGTCAGCTTGCATTTTCTGAAGCAGAGGTGTGTGTGCATGAGGGAGAGATCGACCACTGGCAGCAGTAGTAAAGAGGTCTGCATAACTCTCGACCTTTCAGCTAAAGAAATCTAGATAAACAAGGGGGAACAAAATCTCAAAAATAGGAACACATTTTAATTGTTCTTATAAAAGTTGCTTAAATAACCGTATTTGTCAGAATTAATTTTATAAATAAAATGAAAGTCTGAAACTAAAATCTATGTCAGTATTTAGTGACATCAGTCTCTAATAGCTGGCAACAAACCAAATAGTTTAGGAGTAAGGAACCAAAAAAAAAATACCCGGACATTTTTTAAAGTGTTATATTTTGGATATAAAAATGCTTCCTCCAACACCATTAACATGTACTATAGCAAGTTTGAAACATTAGGGGGAGGGACTGTTTTACATAAAAAATATGTAAAAAAAAATATATGTAATACTTAAAATAAGTAAAATACAATAAGTTTACAGAGAGCATATTCTGTAAGCACAGTAATGCCCTCCAGGGTGTGTGTTAATGTGTAGTTAACACCCTTCCATGGGTGTAGAAGCTCTCTGCCTGCGGTGTTGGGTCTCATAACACCCCCTGGCAAGCATTAATTGCACATTAACACACACCCTGTCGTGTTTGCATGTCCTCGGACTGTCATTCCTACTGGGACCTTTCATTTCTGAGGTGGTACATCTGGGTGTCACCTTTATGCCGTAAGCCGTGTGCGGGGAGCATACATGTGATGTACAGCATACCCATTACAAGCTAAAGGCTTTGGTATACTGACTGGATGTTGGGCTGCCCTTGACAGGAGATCCGTATTGTAAAGAATACTGCAAAAGTGAAGTGGAAGAAAAAGAATACTGCAACAGTGAAGAGGAAGAAAGCTACTGTTATGGTAAGACTTGACACAACTGTTCGTCTCTAGACATTCACAGACAACTCAGGTTTTACCCGGACAAAACGGTTTACTATCATATTTGTGAACGTCATTTAGACGAACACAACGATTTCTGACAAATATTGTCGGAAATCAAAACATGAGCAACCGAAATATCAAATGGAGCACAGCGATGTCGAATATCGACTTTGCTGAAATGCTCACATCCGCCCACAACTAACAAGAAATTTTGCAGGGGGGCAGGCCCCCTGCACCCCCCACCCCCCCTACTTATATATACAAACTCCAAGATCGCACTACAGTGAGGGTAAGGGTACATTTCATGATCCCTACTATAGTGCGATCTGCACCACAATGTTGAAGCTGACAATAGCGGCTGTTCGCTCATCTCAGCTTCGACATTGTGGTGATCAAACTCTCAGTTCGGGAAAATGATTTTCGCACATATTCGATCATCTAAATGACAGTTGAATATGTGATAGTAAACCGGACAAAACTATGTTCTTCAGAAAGACTGACTAGCTTTTAGTATCTTTTATTCCCTCTAAGCTGGGTCAGCCAGTCTCGAAACAAACTGTTGCATCCTGGATTTCTAAGGCTATCTGCTTCTGCTACTCACAATATTGTAAGACCCTGGCTTCCTGCCCTAAAGCACATTCCACTAGGACAGCTGCTTACTCAGTTGCTTTCCATAAAGGAGTAGTCTCCAACTCTGTTTCAGAGGTGGCTACTTGGTCCTTTGTACATATCTTTACCAGATAGTACAAAATTGATGCCTTCTCCAGGTCCAGGCGTATTTTGCCAGGTCAGTCACTGTAACAGTAGATATCCTACTGAGCATTGTTACAGCTTTCCATTCCACCGTCCGTTCCTGCTTCTCTGTGTCACCTCCATCTTTAGTTGTCTATCTGGAGCATTTCTCCCCGGGCCTCCGCTGAAAACAGGATCTGTGGAACCTAGTTGGACTTTCACGGTCAACAAATGTTAAATAAATAAAATAAAATAATAACTTTAGCCTTTGATCGTTTACATGGGAATGGATGAGTTTTCTTACCTATTCAAATTACACCCCTCCTAGATGACCAGTCTGGTGTCTCAGTAGCCTACAGGCTGCTAGCTTGATGTTAGTCTGAGGACCACACATCTTATACCCCTACGCAAATGAGCTGAGGTCATGCGTCAGACGTAGAAAAGATAAATCCTTGGTACCCCAGACGGACATCAATGGTGACAGCCCATTTGTAAGGAATACTGTGACCGTGATCAGTGTTATGGTAAGATGTTCTTCATGTTTCACTGTTGCAGTCATTACATTTGGGTTATCTGCTTGCAGTAGCCCTCAGTTGGCCTGATTAACAAAGTCTTGGGTCCTGCATCGGTTGCTGTCCCTTCTTCCATGACGTCAGGTCGTCAGGGGTATAAAACATGCAGCCGACGCCATTACATCAGTCTTTCTTGCCGTGCGGTGCCCGAAGCAGAAGCAGTTCGCAAGTGCTGGTTGGCCGACTCCTGAAATTTCCGTTTTCGAGTTTCAGAACTGAAGTCTTCAACTAAAGCTAAGTACCCCGTTGGGGAAACTTTTTCTTGCTCCTTACCGATGTCAGTAAAAGTTAATAATTACATTACTTGTGGAAAGAAAATACCTCATAAAGATTTTCATTTGTACTGTATTCCTTATGTCCGCGGTGGTGCAGCGGTAGCGTTGTTGCCTCACAGCAAGAGATTCTCCCATTCGATTCTCGGCTGGAGTGCGAGGAGTGCCTTCTGTGTGGAGCCTGCATGTCCTCCCCGCGGTCATGTGGCATTCTGAAAGACATGCATGAATGGGCGTGCCTTCGTTGAAGGTTGGGCATCGAGCTGGCAACTCGACACTGTAAAAATCTACTGCCAATCATTAGCGGACTGGAGTTCTGCTGTGGCGACCCCTAACCGGGAAAAGCCAAAAGACAAACAACTGTATTCCTTGCCTAGGCCCTGACCACGATGTACCTTGCTGTTGGTTTTGTGCTTTATTTAATCAGCGCACTATCCATCGTCGGTATATTTTCACCTCCAAATATTTTGGTTCATAGGTAGGTACTAGGCTATCGGCCCAAGGGCCTACGTAAGCCTAGCCAGCAAGGTTCCATAGCTTACGCCACCCAAGAAAGTTATTTTCCTGTACCACTGTCCAGCAGAGACACAAAAGTGATCCCTGGGGTGTATTTCCTATTTCCCATCCACTCATCAAGATTTTTCTTGAAGAGTGCTAATGAAGAACTTTGCTTGACATAGATGGGTAACTTGTTCCAGAGTATAGGAAGTCTCTGGGACAGGAATCTATCCCTCCAGCATGTCCTGTTTATTGTGGTGACAAGGTTTAGGTCCCTAGAGCGTGTAGCTCGGAGGGATTGGGATTTCTTTAGGTGTAGCATGTCCAACAGCTCTGGGTTTGACATAGCTTTATATGTTAGGCAGAGATCACCTCGGAGTAGGCGATATGCTATGGAGTAAAGCTGGAATTTTTTGAGGCGGTCAGTGTAGGGCATTTGTTTGAGACCAGTAATCCTCTTTGTGAGGTACTTCTGTGGCCTGTCCAGCTGCTGCAGATGTCTTGTGAGGTACATTCCAAAAGGGGCGTTGTACTCTATAATGGGTCTGAGTGACGAGTAGAGGGGAACAGTGACCTAATTTTTCCTGGATGAGAACCATTTTATGATGAGGTGTGCCACGTAGAAGGACTTCCTGACTACTGTGGCGATGCGACTATCAAAGGAGAGACTACTGTCCACCTGGGTCCCAAGGTCTCTTATCATGCATTCGGTGTTAAGTAGATTGCTGCCTATGTGGTAGTTCATGGGTACAGAGTTTTTACCAAAGGGGATGACACACCACTTTTTGGCATTGAGCTTGAGGCCATGGCTCTGACACCAGGCATCTGTCTCAGTGAGGCCTTTTCTGTAGGATGTCCACATCATTTGGGGACTTGACTATGGCTCCTAGTTTGCAGTCATCTGCAAACTTCGTTAGCCAGAGGCCTTCTGTGTGAGCCTGTACTTCAGAGAAGTAGATACCAAACAGGAGAGGTCCCAGGACGGAACCCTTTGGTACTCCACTTGTCATTGCTTTGAGGTCAGATTTGGAGTCTGCAACTTTTACAGTGTGGGTTCTGTCAGTGAGCCAGTTGGCAACCCATCTTGTGACATAGGGATTTATACCTAGTTTAGTGAGTTTAGCTATAATTCCAGAATGGGGGATGGTGTCGAAAGCCTTGGTGAGGTCAAGATAGGCTGCGTGAACCACCTTACCCTCATCCACGGCTTTGGTGACTGCCTCAAAGAAGTCTATCAGGTTCAGGAGGCATGATCTGCCTTTCACAAACCCAAACTGGGTGGGATCCAAAGTTTGGAGGTTACCAATGTCTATGTTTGAGTTCCATGATGATACGTTCCATGGCCTTACAGACCAGGCTCGTCAGGCTAATAGGTAGATAGTTCCCGGGATCAGTGGTAGCTTCAGCTTTGTGGACTGGGATAACTGTTGCTGTGCGCCATTCAGTTTAATTATCCAGAAATGTCGTCGGTTAGCAGACTACCGGGATTCCGAAAAAAACGCAAAGATAAAGACAGAGAGAGGCCGCCAAGGTCCAAAACTGCCGACAACTCTTCTCCTAAGCCAGTCGCCAGTACTCAGTGAGGTACTTTCACAGCCCCTGATGCCTGCTACTTTTGATTCGCAGGCCTCTACTGAGACCCATTCAGAGTCCGGTATGCCGCGAGATGCTTCAACTGTGGAACCTGCGGATGTCTCTACCTTGGATGGGTCCGGAGCCGCTGTGCAGGCACTGGCTTATGAGGGTGTATTCAGGCCTACAGACTTGCATATTAAACTGATGCCTCCTTCTTCATTTAGGCCTAAATATCGAACCATGCCTAAAAAAAACGGCGCCCAGGCCGCATGCTCAGGCCTCTATGCCTAAAAACAAATAAGAATGGCTGAAGATCTTATAACTATAATCAGGAGAAGCTAACCTCCCCCTTCTAAGAGACCTAGGACTGAAGTTGTTTATGAATCTTCTGACCAGGATTCTAATTTTTCTGATTCTTCTGATGATCTGGATTTGCCCTTATCTGCTTATGAGGATTCTGATGCAGAGGACTCTGTTCCCTCTGTTTCCCCTCCAGAGGATTTTTCTTTGGGTGAAACCTTGCATACTCTAAGGGAACATTTCCACTGGGAAAGCCAGGATTTTTCTGATTCAAAAAAGAGGCTTAGGGATTTCCTACTCTTGCCTCAGCATAGGCCTTTAGCTATTCCTCCTGTACTAGACATAGTTGATGCTTTTTCAAAATCTAGTTTGGCCCCTGATTCTTTGCCTCCTGCTCCCAGAAAACCTGACAGATATTACAGGGTTCCTGATTCACACAAATTCCTTTTTAAAAATCTTACTGCGGTGGTGGTGCTGCAGTAGTGTTGTCGCCTCACAGTAAGACGTTGTCCTATTCGATTCTCCGCTAGACCGTGTTGTGTGTGGAGACATGCGTGAATGGGCGTACCTTCGCTGAGGGTTGTGCGTCAGGGCCGGCAACTTGGCACGTAAAAATCTACTGCCAATCATTAGCGGACCGGAGTTCCACTGTGGTGACCTCTAACCGGGAAAAGCCAAAAGACACAACATTGCGGATCCAGAGACTATTTCACAGGGACCCAAGGGCATTAAGGCTTCTACTGCTAAAAATCCTACCCCTTCTGATAGAGACTCCAGGGCGCTGGATAGATGGGGTAAGAAGGTTTACACTTCTGCAACCTTGGCCGTTAGGGCTTTAAATTGCCAGTTTCATATGTTACATTATCAGTAACATGTTATTGGATTGCTTAAACAGAAAATGATGTTGATTCCTGACTGTGCGGAAAATAAAGAATTACAGGATATAATGCATTCTGCTGAACAGGTTGGAAAACATACTTTACAATGTGGGTTTGATTCATTCAAGGCCTCTTGCAGGGCTGCTGTTACTGGGTCTGTGCTCAGAAGGCATGCTTGGCTTAAGGAGCAATCTTTGTCTGATCATGTTAAAGCTAAATTGTTGGATGCTCCCTGCACTGCCAAACCAGCACTGAGCAAGATGCCTACCTTCTTTCCTAACCCTCAGAACAAAGGAGAACGGATACTGCACTCCTTAAATGTGCACAGACAACTTAGATTTTACTTGGACAGGAGTAAACCTCAAAGGATATCTGAGCAACTGTTGGTGGCATTTGCTGCAGGGACAGAGGGGAAAGCTATCTCAAAGCAAACCATTTCAAAATGGATAGGCCACTGCATTAATTTCTACTATAAGCACCATGGAAAACTTATCCCACAGGGCATCAGACCCCATTCAACCAGGGCAGCATCTACCTCTACAGCCTTTCTCAGGGGTGTCCATACAAGGGACTATCCTAGAAGCTGCTACCTGGAGTTCTGTACATACTTTCATCAAGCATTATCATTTGCCAGTTTTCTCTAAATCCAGAGCTGGTTTTTCCACTGCAGTCTTGCAGGGCCTTATAGCTGGTCCTTATTCTATTTAAATTCATCCTCCCAACCTTAGCTTTGGGAATCTACCCAAGTGTAATGACTGCAACAGTGAAACATGAAGAATATAGTACATTTGTGTACACTTACCATAAATGTAGATGTTCGAGTGTATTCACTGTTACAGTCCTGGTTACAGCCCCCTTTCTTCTTTTGGCTATACCTCTAGTTCACTTACTATGCTCAAAAAGCTTTTTGGTATGTTTGCTTTTTTGTTGGAGGTATATCCTTGTATTATAGATTTAATTGCTTCCCGTTAGGGGGGCACCTGAGATCTGGGGCAAGAAAAACTGATGTAATGGCATCGGCTGCATGTTTTATATCCCTGACGACCTGACGTCATGGAAGAAGGGACAGCAACCGACGCAGGACCCAAGACTTTGCTAATCAGGCCGACTGAGGGCTTCTGCAAGCAGATAACCCAAATGTAATGACTGCAGCAGTGAATACACTTGAACATCTACATTTATGGTAAGTGTACACAACTGTACTTTTTGTGTGATCTTCTGACATCCTGATTGATCAGCAGGCTGTCCTTTTGAACTTCAAAAGTTTCTTTTAAGTTGTATGACATTGGAAAGTGATATATTTAAGTAGAGGTGCAGTGTGTGTGAAACCCATGTCAAAGGGTCTTTCTGTGGAGGTTACTCTCCACCCCTTGTTCACCCAGGACTGCTAATTTGATAAACAGATTTCAATGGAGTGATCCATCAGTCAGGTTGGACTTGTGTAACATACCAGATAGACAGATTTGCCCTCCAAGATGTTTTCTTCATTTTAAGTTACATGCTATTCTTCTAGGTGCTTTCATTTTGTAACGTCACAGGCTTCCTTTCATAATGCTTACTTAGTTTAATATCCCTGATGGCTTACTATGTGTCTATCTTGTACAAGTTTCCTGTGATAAATATTTGTACCAAGTATAAGTTTCCTCAGCTGAATAAAGAGTCGTTGTCTCAGCCCAAAAGAATTGAGTAGGTAGCAGCTTGCAGTGTGTGAAGGTAAAGCAAACGTGTTTTTATTTTCGTCAGTTGGAAACAGTGCAATTTAAATTTCTTTGAAAATAAAGCAGTTTTGGTGGTAATGTTTTTGTTGCTCTTTAAGCATACTTGTTCTGTAGTGAATTTAAATGCCGTTATCTTAGTAATAGTAATGTTGTTAGGAGTTACTTTACTTGTGAATTTGCTAATTGACGCGCCCTGGATTTGGGAGACATGCTACCTACAAGAGCACATGTCTTGTACTCTTCTTTTCTTTGTGTGCTTCTGCATCGTTTGTTCAGCTTTTACTTGTACAATAGTTGACGTCTGTAAAGCATGTGCCTTTGTTAGTGCGTGTCGTCATTCTTTAAGGGCTCTTTCAAGCTATGTAGTTTACAGATATTTCCCTTTTCTGTGGATTTTTCATTTAATTGTGTCCTGTCTAAGTCAGTGCAGAGCAATAATGGATTTGTTAAGTAAGCTTATGTTTCAATACATTATTGTAAATTGGATGCAAATTGAGTTACAGTCCGAAATCCAACCTCACTTCTCAAGACAACTCATGTAAATATTTGGGGTCTAAAAAGATAAGCAAGGCAAAACACTTATTTATTTATGTAAAAGGAACAGTCTGCTGTGGTTTCTGCTGGGACAACATTTTCAGCATTTCTTTCAGAGAGATAATGAAGGTGTCAGCTTACTGCTGCCTTAGGTTTAATGATGTTTCCATTGATTTTCCTCTTGGGCATATTACAGCCCAAGGTAGAGGTGCAGACTTTGGAGGAGCCGGGATCAGGCTTGGACGTCTGCAGGTCCCAGAGGACAATCTGGCTGATGTTTGGCACTAGAAAGAAGCAGAGGCTTAATGACCAGGCAATAAGATTTGGAGGATTTTTAGTAGTCAAGATTTTTATCATTCCCTCTCCTTTTTCGAAGCCTTTGTGTCTTGGGATGCAGTAATGGGGTTAGGGAAGTAACTTTAGCATTAAACAAGGTTAAAAACCGGAAAACAAACATTAAAACAGGATGCAGTTCTTCAGATAAAAGGGTCTTTAACCAGTATGAGACGTAAGGGCAGCTACTCAGATAATACCTTTGTAAATGTCTCACACGCACACTAACGTAATGTAGACTTGGCTGTGAGTTTGAACTTGAAATAGTTGCAGGCACTGTCATTTACGTGCTTGCCTCTTGGGTAGACTTGTATATAAAAAGAAAGAGAAAATATGTCAAGGAGGTAGCGGTTAGTAGAGTGGTGCATTTATGATGATTCTTTACAGAGATAGAGACCTTGCAGTCTGAAATCAAACCTGAAACGAAGTGGCAAAGTTGTCTAGTACACTGTATTGCAAGTCTGTCTGTCCTTCAGCTGAACTTGCTTATCGCGTGATATTTTTAGTTAAGTGGCTACACCTTACTGAAGGTGGGAACAAGTAATGCTCTCTTGGAATAGCTGAATCACAAGTATGCATATTCTTGTAAGTTATTACTCTGCGCTGTATAGTTTTACTGAGCTTCCATGCTTTATAATAAGTATTCATGCAGCTAGCGTTTGACAGTAATGCAGTGATTTCAAAGTCTGTGGTTAGAAGCATTGATTGAAATAATAGGAAACATTTTCACTCTGATTCCTTAAAGTAGATGTAGAGAAAGCTTTTATCTAACACAATAATCATTTTATCATAGTGTGGAGAGAGGAAATTGTAAAGCAATGCAATGTATTATCTAAGATGTCATTAATCTGGACATGGATTAAACACTGGGTCCTCATCGGTTCAACGGTTTCAAATGAAGGCCCTTCCTTATTGACATCATTCATTTCTTTAAAGCAGTGGGTAGTGGTTATGCAGTACATGCAGCATGTGTAGACCTAAACAATGACCTTTGACATTACTCCCCATGCAGGCATTATCAACAGACTTGTAAGTCTGAATATAAATCCTTTTGTTGTGCAATGGATAGCTAGTTGTCTGATAGAATGGAGTAGTTAGAATCGCAGCTGCCACTTGTCAAAGCAGAAAAGTTACTAGTTGTGTAGCACAGATGTCACTGTTGGGCCCTCTCCTATTTGAAGTCTGTTTTTCAGACCTTTGGGCCAACACTTTTGGCTTATGGTTTTCCACATTGGCAGATGACTGTCATTTAGGTGTTACCAGATCTTCCACACTGATCCTCATGTTAACAGCTGATGCAAGGACAATGGTGCCTTAAGAGATCTTGGCGCAAAATTTTTTTTTTTATTTGCCATCGTGTTTGACATCATATCTCTGTAGTAGTTAGGAAAGCCTTCTGTCTGTTTCATCTAATTTCCAAAACTCTCACATTGAAAAAGTTTTAATTCCCCTTTACTCGAATCTCCTGTGACCCATTAGTGAATATACCTTTTGGCATGTCTTTATCTAAACCATGAGCGAAGTCAGAGAATTCCTAACTAAAAGATCAGGGGCCTCAGAAATCTTGTTTTTTGGGACAGACTGTCAGCCGTTTCTGTCTGTCAGTAATGCCTGCATGACAATGTCAAAGGTCATGTCCAGCTCCATTGACTCCTCTTGTGGAGATCTGTCTTGCCTTTCGAGCCACGAAAGATCCATTTTTGACATCCTCATCCTTCGTAGAACAAGTGGTACCTCAAATACTCTGTTAAAAGAGAGAAATATTCATCAGTAGATAAGTAAGACACAGTGTAATAGATTCATATCCTGTTGTATACCCCACCTCTGGAACCAGCTTCTGCTGTATGTTCAGCAGAATAGTATCCTTGCCAGCTTAAGGGTAAGCCTAGATGATTGGATGAGGAGCTTCAAATTCTCCCCCTGGTCTGTTTTGCTGCTCTCTCCATGAGGCAACTTTTGAGCTTGAGTTTTTGACTAGGCTTGTAAGGGTCTCTAGACTGATTACCTGTTACGTACCTGTGAATCTAAAGATCGCACAAATATGCATTATTCTTGTAAATTTCTTGCACAAGCTCAAAGTAAATGCCTGTCCTGAGTTGGAGCCCTGTGCCCACAGCATTCACACTTTTCAGTAATTACATCTTTTACAGCAACAAGTACTAGCAAACTGTAAAGCAAGGGGTCTCAAACTTAGATGTGCTTGAGGGCTAGCACCATTGGCTGAGGACCCCAGGCTCCAAAACAAAATTTCGTTAATGCAGCTAAGAATGTAGTGCAGTGTCTTCACCCAGCATTATCCTGGTTTGAGGGACTGCTTGAGGCCTGAGAGCAGCCAGTTCGAGATCCCTGTTTCAAAATCTGAACATTCAGTGCAAAGGGTAGGGCTGGCTTTGACTCTGCTTTATTACAAAAGTGTACCGCAGTTCTCTTCCCATGTCATGGAGTGCCTTTTTTTCTTTTTTTTTTTATCCTTTGTTGACTGAGTTAGTCTCACTAGGCTAGTGGCCTCCTTTAACGGCTACCCCTTTGAAGCTGCTAGGTGGTGCAGGAGGGCTCCTACAGTAGCAAGGAAAAGGCTTAAGGGAAGCAACAGCATGGAAGAGGAGAGAAAAGCTGTGGAGAATTTGGGGAAACTGTGTTTGATGTGGAGCTTCAGAATGTGAGTAAAGATTCCTCTGTGGTGGATATTGCAAATGAGCAGTGTTTAGCTTGTCTCCATGGAGAAGGGAAGTAAGCAAGTCTTTTGAAGTGGTTACGTAACAGAACTGGCATCAGGATAGCTTGCAGATCTGTTAAAAAATAATCGAGCAGGATGATACAAGTGGACAGTTCTGTTTCATTGGGTGAGATGGCAGATGGCAGATAACTTCTTTTGGAAGTGCTGAGGATGGTAATGTGGGGCAGCAGAGAATGCAGCAGTTATAATAACGTGTGCAGCAGTTATAATAACGTATGCAGCAGTTATAATAACGTATGCAGCGGTTATAATAACGTATGCAGCGTTTATAATAACGTATGCAGCAGTTATAATAACGTGTGCAGCAGTTATAATAACATATGCAGCAGTTATAATAACGTGTGCAGCGGTTATAATAACGTATGCAGCGGTTATAATAACGTATGCAGCGGTTATAATAACGTGTGCAGCGGTTATAATAACGTGTGCAGCGGTTATAACGTATGCAGCGGCAGCGGTTATAATAACGTATGCAGCGGTTATAATAACGTGTGCAGCAGTTATAATAACGTGTGCAGCAGTTATAATAACGTATGCAGCGGTGACAGAAAGTAAACGAGGAGAGCAGCAGCAGACTGAGGTGTCTCATTTTGTTGCAGCAGATAATGCAGTAAAATCATATGCATCAGTAACGGAAGGCAAAAAAGGGGAGCAACACCAGACTCTAAGTAAAACTGGTCTTAAAAAGAAGAGAAGACCGACTGTGAGAATAAGAATAAAATACAGACTCTAAATAAAACTGGTCGTAAAAAGAAGAGAAGACCGACTGTGAGAATAAGAATAAATAAGTCACTGTAATACAGAATGTGCTACAGTTTGGTAACTGTTCTGTGTTTTAATGTTCAAGGAATTTGGTCTTTTATACATACTAGGACAGAGACTTTTTTTATGACTTAACATTTGAAACTGATGGTCTGATAGTTAAAATTCTGGAACTATAGCTTCATATGTGTGTCCTAGGCTAACAACCACAAGGGTCTCTTTAAGCCTAGTCATGCATCCCAAATTTCTGACAAGTTCTGATACCCTTGATAAGTGTAAGCAGGGGCTTGGGAGGTGAAACATTTACAAGTAGGGGCTTGGAGATGAACCATTTACAGGCTGACTGTATCCATTAATAGATATAGGTGCCAAATCAGGGGTGAATTTTCTGTTCTCCATCCAGTTGTCCAAGTTGCACTTGAATTTCGTTAGGGAGGAACTCTGCTTCACATGGATGGGGAGCCTTTTCCAGAAAAGGGGTAGTTTCTGGAATACCTACCTGTCTATCCAGCATGTCTTATTTATACCACAAGCAGGGTTTCACATATGTTCTGCAGGTAAATGTCCTTTTTGCCACAGCTGTGGCCACTGACAAAAATGTTACTTTGCACTTTAGAACTGATGAACTGGAAGGAGACAGTGTTAAAAAAAATGCATGCAGGGCCTGTGTGAAACTGATAATATTGTGAAAGTTAGATATGAGGAAAACTTATAGAAAGGAGGGTAGAGGTTGGAAATGTAAAAAATGTGGTGAAACACTTGACATGTTATTTTTGTGGCTGGTCATAGAGGGATGTTAATGCTGGCTGTCCTAAATCATGATGATGATGATCTATCTCGCCTCCATTCTTACCAGGATGGGTTCAGATCCGATCCTCTGCTCTCTGCCTTGTCTACAAGATCGAGGTTTCCCACTCCCTCGTGGCGAAGCCCTGTCCCACTGCTGGCGCTGGCTAAGTGTACTCGTGATTATTATTACCGTTGGAAATTGCTTATTCTTAGTTATTTTTGATCTACATAACTAGTTCAGTGCTAGTTTATTCCTGCTTTGTTCTGCCTAGTTCAGTGCTAGTTTATTCCTGCTTTGTTCTGCCTAGTTCAGTGCTAGTTTATTCCTGCTTTGTTCTGCCTAGTTCAGTGCTAGTTTATTCCTGCTTTGTTCTGCCTGTTTTTCTGCTGTTGGCCGTCGTCTCCCACCTAGGCCTTAATTGTCCCTATCCTGGCCTCCACCTTAACACTCTATTTTAGTTAGAGGTCTCTTTGTTTTTTCTATTTTACAAATTGTTGAAAGACAGTTTGTTTAAATTAGAGAACTGTTTTACTCTTAGCCCTTTTAAGTTAGAGGGCTTCCCCTTTCGTTTAGTCGTCTGGGCATAGCCCATTTAAGTAAGAGGCTTGTGCCCTCCTTTTTTAGTCTCTTTTACAATTATAGTTTATTGTTTAACTGTTGTGGTTGCTGCTGCTGTTAAAAAAAAACTGCTCTAGCGTTTCCGTGTTACTAACCTTGTTCAGGATGCCTTCTAAAGATGCAAAACCCACTGGTTTCAAAAAATATGGACAGAAATGTCCCTAACTGATAGACACACTACTTGTGTCTATTGCCTAGGAGCTGTCCATCTCCAGGAGTCTTGTTTCATTTGTCACTCCTTTAATCACAGGGCTCTCCTGGAGAAGAAAATCCAATTGATACTGAGAGGTCTCTTAAAACCTCCTTCTCAGAAGCAAAACAGGAAGGTCTAGGTACATCAAACTCTGACCAGTCTCCATCTTCAAAATCTGACAAGTCTGGGAAGAGAATTTCCTCTTCCAGTGCTCTATCAGAGCCTTTTAAAAAGATTACTAAAATTTCAACACCGGATCCTAAGGATGTCAGATCTGAAAAACCTATGACTCTGGCACCATCGGTCTCTGTGCTGGTGGAGTTTGAGTTGCGGAGCTGGTCCCCTGTCTTGGAGCCAGATTCACCTATACTCCAGCCTTCCAAGTCGTCTGATCCGAACTTGCCTCTCGGGGCATCAGCTCGGGTGAGCTCGGCTCATACCTTAGCCTCGGAGCTGTCGTCCTTGATTCCGGGGGTTCCCTCGGCTTCTTCGGATCTAGGGATTTCCTCGGATCAGGACAGGGGGCTTTTGAGGTGATGAGGAGAGTGCTGTCTCCACAGGCAATTCCGCGGTCATCTGCGGATGTTCTTCCCCCAAAAGCACCGGTGTCAGCCGCTATACCCTTGCATCCACAGGGATGCAGAGATCCTAGGTCTCAGGATGTGCCACAGGATGCCCCCCCCACTCTAAACAAATCTGTAAGAAAATCCAAGTTCCGGATGGTAACACTGCAGTCAGTACTCCCTTACTCCCTTTTCTGGGACAAGACGATTGGATGATAGACCTCCAGGATGCGTACCACCACATACGAATGGACAGGCGATCCAGGAGACACCTGCACTTTCGGCTAGGAGCCATTCACTACCAGTTTCGAGCTCTGTCCTTTGGCCTCACTACAGCCCTCAGAGTGTTCATTAAATATATGGCAGTAGTCGTAGCTCACCTGAGGTGCCTAGGATTCCGGGTGTTTCCATATTTAAATGACTGGCTCCTAACCGCCACTACCGAGCATCTACTAATAAAAGTGAGAGACACCACCTTGCAGCTCTGCTCTCACCTAGGAATTACAATAAACTACGGGAAATCTGCCTTGCTGCCTTCTCAGCATCCATTTTTATAGGAGCAGAATTGGATACAGGTATGATGGCCAAACTTCCTCCAGAAAGCATGCAAGTTCTACAACATGAGGTTCTAAATCTTCTTACAAAGAAAAAGCACAAGCAAGGACAGTCCTAAAAGATGTTCTTCGTGCTTCACTGTTGCAGTCATTACATTTGTTTAATCTTCTGGCAGGTTGTCCTCAGTCGGCCTGATTAACAAAGTCTTGGGTCCTGCGTCGGTTGCTGTCCCTTCTTCCATGACGTCAGGTCATCAGGGGTATAAAACATGCAGCCGACGCCATTACATCAGTCTTTCTTGCCGTGCAGTCCCAAAGCAGAAACAGTTTGCAAGTGCCTGTCGGCCGACTCCTGAAATTTTCAAGTTTCAGAACCGAAGTCTTCAACTTAAAGCTAAGTACCCCGTACTTTTTCTTGCTCCTTACCGATGTCAGTAAAAGTTAATAATTGCATTACTTGTGGAAAGCAAATACCTCATAAAGATTTTCATTTGTACTGTATTCCTTGCCTAGCCCCTGACCACGACATACCTTGCTGTCGGTTTTGTGCTTTATTTAATCAGTGCACTATCCGTCGTCGGTACATTTTTGCCTCTAAATATTTCGGTTTTCGGTTTAATTATCCAGAAATGACGTCGGTTAGCCATCCGACTACCGGAATTCCGAAAAACGCAAAGAAAAAGACAGAGACAGGCCGTCGAGGTCCAAAACTACTGACGACGCTTCTCCTAAGCCAGTTGCCAGTTCGCCGGTACTCAGTGAGGCACTTTCGCAGCCCTTGATACACGCTACTTCTGACTCGCAGACCTCTACTGAGACCCATTCGGAGTCTGGTATGCTGCGAGATGCTTCACCTATGGAACCCATGGATGTCTCTACCTTGGATGGGTGCGGAGCCGCTGTGCAGGTGCACCGGCTTCTGAGGGTGTATTCAGGCCTACAGACTTGCATATTAAACCGACTCCACCTTCTATTCTAAGGCCTAAATCTCGATCTGTGTCTAAAAAAAAAACAATGCCCAGGCCACATGTTCAGGCCCCTATGCCTAAAAAACAAATGATCAAAATGGCTGAAGATCTGATTACTCTAATCAGGCGTAGTCAACCCCCCCCCCCCCCTTCTAAGAGGCCTAGGGCTGAGCTTGACTATGAATCTTCTGATCAGGACTCTGTTTCTTCTAATACTTCCAATGACCTGGATTTGTCCATATCTACTTATGAGGATTCTGATGCAGAGGATTCCATTCCCCCTGCTTCCTCCCTTGAGGACTTTTCTTTTGGGGAAACTTTGCATACCTTAAGGGAGCATTTCCACTGGGAAAGTCAGGAATTTTCTGAATCTAAAAAGAGGCTTAGGGATTTCCCTCTTCTACCTCAGCATAGGCCTTTGGGCTATACCTCCTGTACTAGATATTGCTGTTGTGTTTTCGGAATCCAGTATGGCCCCTGATTCCCTGCAATCCGGCTCCTAGTAAACCTGACAGATACTACAGGGGTCCTGAGTCCCACAAGTTCCTTTTCAAAAATCCTGTTACGGATCCAGAAACCATTTCTCAGGGGCCCAAGGGCATTAAGGTTTCTACTGCTAAAAATCATACCCCTTCTGATATAGACTCCAGGGCGCTGGATAGATGGGGTAAAAAAGTTTATACTTCTTCAACCTTGGCAATGGGGGCTTTAAACTGCCAATTTCATATGTTAAAATATCAACAGCATATTATTGGACTGCGTAAACAGAAAATTATGTTGATTTCTGACTGTGTGGAAAAGAAAGATTTACAGGATTTATTGCATTCTGCTGAACAAGTTGGAAAACATACTTTGCAATGTGGTTTTGATTCTTTAGAGGCCTCTTGCAGGGCTGCTGTTACTGGGTCTGTGCTTAGAAGGCATGCTTGGCTTAAGGAGCAATCTTTGCCTGATCATGTTAAAGCAAAATTGTTGGATGCTCCTTTAAATCAGGACCGCCTGTTTGGGAATAAGGCTGAAGAAGTTTTAAAAAAGATGGAAGATGAAGCTTAATCTATGCAAACTGTAAAATATTTCTTGCAAGTGCAACCTCCAAGATTTAGTAGGCACTGGCCTACTAAGAATTGGTCCTTTCCAGCTCCTTCCAGATCCACTCAAGCCAAATCCAGACACACCAAAAGCACCAGGTTTCAGTCCCAAGGGACTCTCAGAACTAAGCAATGGGGGGGCCTCCACTTCCAAATCTGGAAGTAACAAGACACCCCCCTATGGTAAACAGTCTCAGTGACTTTCCTTTAAAAATTACCAAGCACTTACCTTTTAGCCGCCACTTTGGGGGGAAAGATTGTGCTTCATGCAAAAAACTGGGAACTCATAACCCAGGACAAATGGGTTTTAAATATAGTGTCCCAGGGATACAGATTTCATTTCCACACTTGCCAACACCAAACAGGTGGCCAGACCTGCCCCCAAATCAGTGGGCGGAGGCTCAGAAACAAGTACTTTCCCTCCTAAACATGGGGGCTATTCAACTAGTACCAGAAGAGGAAAAGGGACAAGGGTTCTATTCCAGACTTTTCCTGGTACCCAGAAAAGACAAATCATGGCGTCTAATTCTGGACCTGTCTACTCTAAACACCTTTCTGGACATTCCAAAATTCAAGATGCTGACTCTTCAGTTACTTCCTATGCTGGGCAAGGATGCCTGGTTGGTAACTATAGATTTAAAAGAGACTTACCTGCATATCCCAATCAGGGTATCTTGCAGAAGATACCTACGCTTCAAAGCAGGCTGCATGCATTATCAGTTCTCTGCACTGCCCTTTGGCTTGTCTACTGTGCCCAGGGTATTCACAAAGTGCCTGGCTCCAGTAATTGCAATTTGCAGGCAAAGAAATGTTCAAATATATTTATACCTGGACGATTGTCTAATTCAGGCAGAAAACCAGGCCATACTTCTAAATCATCTGGCGTTTGTAAAAAGGGTTCTAACTTGTCTGGGGTACACCATAAACAAAAAGAAATCACAACTGGTACCCTCTCATTAGATTACATTTATGGGTGCAAGCTTGAATACAACTGCCCAGATGGCTTTCCTCATGCCAGAAAAGCAAATTCATTTGGTAACTTACTTCAAACAAGTGGCCACAAAAACCCTGTTATTTGCAAGACGAGTACTGCAAGCCTTGGGGTTCATGGCCTCCTGCATTCTTCTAATTCCATATGCAAGACTGCATATGCGGAAACTTCAGTGGTACTTAAAAAGTCTACTGAGTCAACATTGTCACAGCCTGGAAACAATGATTCCTATCATATCTTGCCTACACCTGGAGTTCCTATGGTGGGCAGAGGCCTGCCACCAAAACAAGGGACTGCCATTCACACTACCCCCTCCCGCCCAAACCCTAACTGCAGACGCATCAGACTATGCATGGGGGGGTTCACCTGGCAGGGAAGTGCATTCAGGGCAAATGGAACCCAAATCAAATGCACCTACATATCAATCAAAAGAAGTGTTAGCTGTACAGAATGCTCTGACAGCCTTCAAGGACTACATTCATCCAGGACAACTAATAGTAAAGACGGACAACACCACGGTTATGTGGTACATAAACAAGCAGGGAGGTACACATTCCTACCCCCTGTGCAGACTAGCCATGGCATTGTGGATCACGGCTTTGAGCTGCCAAGTGCAACTACAAGCTCAATTCCTGCCTGGAAAACTGAATACACTGGCAGACGGACTAAGCAGAAATCTCATGGACCCACATGAGTGGAAACTGGAACCACGGATTTTCAACATGTTGACAAGCAAATGGGGGAGCCCAGACATAGATCTGTTTGCCTTCCCCCAGAACTACCAGTTGGACAAATTTTGCACAAGGGCTCCTCACAAAAAAGCCTGGAAAGTGGATGCTCTATCCTTCAGCTGGAAAAACCTACCAGTCTATGCCTTTCCCCCTCTGCCTCTGCTCTCCAAAGTTCTGCTAAATGTCAAACAGGACAAACCAAAAATGATTTTGATTGCTCCAGACTAGCCACGCCAACTCTGGTACCCACTCCTGCGCAGTGTGTCACAAATATCTCCATGGCACCTGCCTCAGACACCTTCCTTGCTGTCTCAGCAGGAGAACCAAATTCTGCACCCTCAGCTTCCAACATTGAACCTTGCAGCTTGGCTAATCACTTAAATTCACCCTTAGCATCCCTCAGCAAACCTGTGATGGATGTCATCTTGGAGGCGAGAAGACCTAGTACTAGAAAATCGTATGCTGATACATGGAAAAGATTCTGTGCCTGGAACCAATCTTTAGGGATGAGCACAGCAGCGCTCAATTTACCTCAGATTTTGCAATACTTAACTGAGATGCTTCACAAGGGCCTGTCTTTTTCCTCTATTAAAATCCACGCTTCAGCTATTTCAGCTCACTATAACACAAAACCACCCCTCTTTTCTCATCGCCTGCTCAAGCAGTATCTCAGAGGGGCAAAGAACTTGAGACCACACAGGAGAGCTCCTACCCCTGCCTGGAACCAAAACCTTGTTTTGGAAAAGCTCACTTTACCTCCTTTTGAGCCAGCTGCTACTGCAGACTTAAAATTTCTTTCCTGGAAAACAGCCTTCCTGTTAGCAATCACTTCAGCTAGAAGGATATCTGAATTACAGGCCCTTATGGCAGTGGAGCCTTTCATCATCTTTCATGCGGACAGGGTATCTCTGAGGACCAATCCATCCTTCATGCCCAAGGTGGTTTCCAGTGTGGCTCTTAACCAGTCTATTAATTTGCCAACCTTCTATCCCAATCCGCAGAACAAAGGGGAATGGATTCTGCATTCCTTGGACATGCACAGACAACTTAGATTCTACTTGGACAGAACTAAATTTCGAAGAAAATCTGAACAATTGCTAGTGGCATTTGCTGCTGGGGCAGAGGGGAAGGCTCTTTCAAAACAAACAATTTCTAAATGGATAAGCTTTTGCGTCCATTTCTGCTATAAGCACCATGGAAAACCTATCCCCCAGGGGATCAGATCTCATTCCATCAGGGCTGCATCTACTTCTGCAGCCTTTCTCAGAGGTGTTCCTACCAGGGATATTCTAGAAGCTGTTACCTGGAATTCAGTGCATACTTTCACCAGGCATTATCATTTACCAATTTTCTCTAAATCCAGAGCTGGCTTTGCCACTGCTGTCTTGCAGGGCCTTATAGCTGGTCCTAATACTGTATAAATCCATCCTTCCAACCATAGCTTTGGGAATCTACCCAAATGTGATGACTGCAACAGTGAAACATGAAGAACATTTACCATAAATGTAGATGTTCGAGTGTATTCACTGTTGCAGTCCTGGTTACCCTCCCTCCAGTCCCCTGTTTTTCTCTTACTATACCTCTACATTATTTTACTATGCTTAAAAGCCTTTTTGGTGTATTTGCTTTTGGTTGGAGGTATATTTTTGTGTTTTTAATTTTATTTGCTCCCCATTTGGGGGGCACCTGACATCTGGGGCAAGAAAAACTGATGTAATGGCGTCGGCTGCTTGTTTTACACCCCTGACGACCTGATGTCATGGAAGAAGGGACAGCAACCGATGCAGGACCCAAGACTGATGCAGGACCCAAGACTTTGTTAATCAGGCCGACTGAGGGCAACCTATCAGCAGATTACCCAAATGTAATGACTGCAGCAGTGAATACACTTGAACATCTACATTTATGGTAAGTGTATACAACTGTACTTTTTGATGACCATGGCAGCAGCAATAACCTTGATCCCATTAGCACGTCTGCAATGCATGAACTGCCTATGTCTCACAAAATGTTGATAACAGAATCTTGCAAAAAAAGACCTTTGTTGGTGGTTTTACTCCACTCATGTGATGCTAGGTCGACCATTTGTACTTCTCCAATCATTAGCCACAGTGACCACGGACACCTCTGAGATAGAGTGGGGGGGGCATCATCTGGGAAAGACAGTCCAAGGCACTTGGCAGGATCACGAGGCCTATTTGCAGATCAGTGTCATAGAGATAAGAGCAGTGCTTTTGGCGTTGCAAGCATTCCAGGACTCTTCCACTGGGAACTATTGCAATACAGACAGACGACGTGTCAGTGGTATTGTACATACACACAATGAGGAAGCCGATCTTACCCCCTTTGCCAAGACGCTCTGAGAGTACAGCAGTGGGCGACCTCCTCCCAGTGTTTTCTGATAGCTGCGCACATCCCGGGGAAATCCAGCGTGATAGCAAACGGGCTCAGCAGAGCAATTCTGATGCCTCACGAGTGGTCCCTAAAACAGGAAATAGCTGATAAGATTTTCTACAAATGGGGTCAGCCTTGCTGTGACCTTTTCGCGACATCCATGAATGCCAAATGCAGCAGCTACTTTGCCCTTATCCCCCCTCCGGGGAGTCACCAAGGGATGCACTTGTCAACGATTGGCCCTCTGGTCTCCTCTGTGCTTTTCCTCCCTTCCCATTAATACCCAAAGTTCTGCAGAAAGCCATTTACTTGGGAAAGGACTTGATACTCATTGCACCGTATTGGCCTCATCAAATCTGGTTCTCCTTCTTGTGGCCTTATCTTCGAGAAGAGCCTTGGATTCTGGACCCAGTTCCAGATCTTCTGACACATGCATCAGGAACGCTCCATTCTTCCTTGGCTGCTCCAATTCCAACCATAGCCAGGTTTCCTAACCTCTCTTAATCAGTTAAACACATCCTAATATCTTCTCTTAAGGCTTCAACGAGAAAGATATGTCGAAGCAAATGGAAAAGATTCTCATTATGGGCTTCTCATAATCATATTGACCCGTTTTCTGCCCCAGTAAATTCCGTACTAGAATTCTTAGCAAAACTATTCAGTGAAGGCACAGCTGCAGCTACCATTAGAGTTCAGCTAGCAGCGATATCCAGTTTCCATTTAGGTGAATCAGGCCTCGGTATTATGTCTCACAGACTATGCAAAGCCTTTCTTAAAGGTACCTTGTTATTAAGACCACCTATCAAAGACCCTCCAGCACCATGGGACTTGAATTTTGTCTTATCTCATTTAATTTTTCCCCAGTTCGAGCTAGTATCATCTTGCGAACTAAATTCTTGACATGGAAAACTATTCTTTTTGATAACAATTACCTCTGCTAGAAGAGTGTCAGAGCTGCAAGCCTTGTCAATAAAGCCCCCATACTTGCTGTTACATAGAGACAGTCTCCTTATGAACAAAAACCCTTCCTTTTTTGCCAAAAATATGTTCAGAATCAAATTTGAACCAATCCATAGAGCTGCAGGACTTTTATCCAAATTATGAGAATAAGGCAGAATACATGTTTACACTAACTGGATGTGCATAGACAATTAAGTTTCTGCTTACACAGGACTAATAACTTCTGGAAATCTGACCAACTATTTATATCTTTAGATTCAAAGAAAGGTACTCCAGTCTCTTAAGTGACACTTTCAAAGTGGCTTTCAGATTGCATAACCTTCATCTATAAGTTTCAAAGCGGACAAAGAGTTAAAGCCCATTCTGCAAGAGCCATTGCAACCTCTTCCGCCTTTCTGGCTAGACTACCAGTTGATCCCATTTGTGCTGTGGCAACATGAGCAAGACCACATACCTTTAATACTCATTACAAAGTCGATTTGGCTTCCAGGAACAGGGCCTCTTTTGGTTCCACGATTCTGAAGAATATTCTCCCTTGAGCCACCCAAGAAAGATGCTGCTAGGGACGCTGTCCCAACCTAGTAAGAATGAAGGCGGGATAGGACAACAACACACAAAGAAGTTATGTACTCACCATAAAGCTCCATGTGTATTGTCCATCTTCGCCTTCATTCTTACATCTCACCCTCCTTCCCCATCCTTTTTAATCCTGGGAGACCAAGTTGGTTCAATTGGATATCATTGTTCTCTGACCTTCTTTGTTGCTCTCTAAGTTATTAAACTGTCTTTATTTTGTATTCTCTTATTATAACTGCAAACAAGATCTGGAGAGCTTTCCTGGTACATGCTGGGATAGGGTTTAGCCACAAGCTAGTGGAAGACCTCAAGCTTGTATATAAGGCCGAGTTGGATCCGAGGATCAAATCCGAACCCATCCTGTTAAGAATGAAGGTGAAGATGGACAACACACATGGGACGTTATGGTGAGTGCATAACTTTTTTCTTTTGTGAGGACTTTCCTCATTTAATTAGTGATTGTGACAAGGTACAATGTAACAGGTGCGGGGAGAAAGGACATATAGCAAGAAGGTGTGCCCCCAAATGCAGGTTGTGTTTTAAAAAAAAAAAAAGAAAAAGGGACACTTTAAGATGGATTGTCGAGAACAAGCAGTAAATAATGAAAATGGAGGAAGGGAAGAAAACACACTAGAAAGGACAAGAGGCTGGAGGAGAGGGTGAACTAGAAGAAACTGTAGAACAGCAACAAAAATATGTAGGGGAAAATTACGAGAAAGTGCGTGCAGGAAGAGAGGTAAAGTAAAGGGATTGCTTCTAATAAATTTTTTTGAAGTTCTAGCCAGTGAAAAATCTGATTCTGAGTATCAAGGATTAAACCCACAAAGAAATATTCAGTTGGGAAAAAAGTAAAACTTAAAAAAATGAAAATTTAAAAATATTTTGTATAAACATAAGAAAGAAAAGCAACAATTTTAGAGTACTTTTTCAGTAAATGTGAACATTAACACTGTAAGGATTGGGATACTGGTATGGTGTGCTAAATGTGATGTGGAATGTGAACACTACTAGCACTGTAAGAGGATACTACAATGGTGTACTAAATGTGATGTGGAATGTGAACACTATTATTAGCACTGTAAGAGGATACTATAATGGTGTACTAAATGTGATGTGGAATGTGAACACTATTATTAGCACTGTAAGAGGATACTAGAATGGTGTACTAAATGTGATGTGGAATGTGAACACTGTTAGCACTGTAAGTATACTAGAATGGTGTACTAAATGTGATGTGGAATGTGAACACTATTATTAGCACTGTAAGAGGATACTAGAATGGTGTACTAAATGTGATGTGGAATGTGAACACTGTTAGCACTGTAAGAGGACACTAGAATGGTGTGCTAAATTTGATGTAGATGTTATTCTGTTAGTGCAAGATTCCTGACAAGTGAAAAAAGACTGGAAACAGAAAAACTGTAGGCTGAAAATACAACATGGAGCTTATGAATTGAACATTGTTCTGGAGTGGCTGTATTGTGCTAAACAGTGAAAATACTAGATGTAACATGTAAGGATGAGAAAGTTAAGTGCTGTGGATGTAAGGTGCAGAGAACATGTTGACAGAATTAATAGGATTGTATGTATATATATATATATATAACAAGGAGAGAGAGAATGTTTCATCAAATATTACACTGTGTGTGGTGGTTAACGTGAAAATTATAATTGCAGGGGACTTTAATTGTGATTTAAGGGGAAAATGTAAAAAAGATAGGGAAAGATGTTGACAAATATACAGGATGTGATAAAATGTGGTAAATTGGCTGTATTGTACAAAACACAATGTATGTATAGAAGGGGCACTTTGATCTGAAATTGATTTATTTTTTAGTATCGGAAGGCTTGGGGGTAGCAGATGGTGATACATTTGTGACAGGCTTTTCAGACAATTTAGCAATGTGGACGGAGGTTATGGAAGAAAAGGAGTAAGTTGTAGAGTGGGAAGTATTACAGTTATGGAAAGATCACTTACCCATGAAAGGCTTCAATAAAAACTGGGCCAAATAGTGCATTACATTTAAAAAGAACTCTAGCTCCTTTCCACACATTCACTTTCCAAATAGTGCATTACATTTAAAAAGAGCTCCAGCTCCTTTCCACACATTCACTTTCCAAATGGTGCATTACATTTAAAAAGAGCTCCAGCTCCTTTCCACACATTCACTTTCCAAATAGTGCATTACATTTAAAAAGAGCTCCAGCTCCTTTCCACACATTCACTTCGACTGCTGATTAGACAGCCCAGCAGAGGGAAATCCGTGGTCAGAGTGAAGCAACCGTCAGTATTTTCTTGCTGCCTCAAGCAGCAGTAGCTCTGGTGTTCTAAAGAAGCAGCAAATCAGCTTAGAAGCTTAATTTCTGGGAGATAAGCCCCTTCTAAGGAACCCGACCACACACACACTGTTGCACTTTTAAGAAAACATTCGTATTTTTATTTCATGACTAAAAGTGGTATTTTCCCATTAAGAAGTGTTTCCTTTCAGGGACCACTGTTTTTAGCTAAGGGCCTATTTTTGCATTTGGGAGTTATTTTTGTGGCAAACGTGTACTGCTTTTTGTGAACTTTTAATGTTTGCATTTAAATTTATGGTTTGAGAAGTGTTTCAAATGGACAGAAACTTTTTTAATGTTTTTGTGTTTGAGACAACCTGACTTATTTTTTTTGACAGAGTGCATTGAATGTTACTGCTTCATTTCTGACAGGATTTTTTGTCAGACTGCATCAAATTTTACAGCTTCATTTCTGACAGGATTTTTTTCCCCGAGTGTACTGAATGTTACTGGTTCATTTCTGACAGGATTTTTTTTCCAAGTGCACTGAATGTTACTGCTTCATTTCTAACAGGATTCTTGTGTGTCCTTACACTTCCCCAAACTGTCTCCATTTTTGGAAAAGTATAAGTGTGGGTGTGCTTTTGTAAACACTTTGAAAACTTACCTTCCGACCGATTCATTCTAAAGTTTATTGGCTTTCAGACCTCATCAGCTGCAGCGTGGATACTTAATCTGGTCCTGGTGGCTCTTCTCTCACGGTACCGTAAAAACAAACAAAAAAAGTAATAAAGTGCCCTTCCCACCACTGCAGGCTCAGTCAGTGCCTCAGCCATTAGTGAGTGACCATCCATTGAGCACTCATTTGCTTCTCCAGAATCCCCGGTGTAGTCCTTTCTGCCCCAGTGGACTGGGGAGAGTCAGCCATGTACTTGTTTGACTGTTCTAGTGTCTGATGTCGGCATGAGAAAACCATCATCTTTGGGTCTGGAATAATTCTGGGAGATGCTTATCAGGGTAAACTAGGAAAGAGACATCTTGATAGGGCTGAGCTGCCATCTCCCAGTCAGTATTCTGTCAAGGTGTTACCTGCAAAGAAAAAACAGATGTTTTAGCATTGTAACCCAGTGACATGCTCTGTGTTAGAAAAGATGATTTCCTTGCCTTTGCCAGGCAGTGCTACCTGTAGTAATCCAGACTCTCAACCTTCAATTTCACAAAAGGTGAATAGATTGTATGAAGTACTTCAGACTAACACACTTTTGTTTTTTCATCATAGATCTGATCCGGCTGCAATATCTTCCTCTTAGCCAGCTGAGAGCAAATTATCAAATACCACCCCTCTTCCCTGCAGACAAGGAATGCAAGGTACTGGACAGGTTTGGTAAGAGAATTTTCTCTCCCACTTTAGCTTAGAAAATACTTAACTATCAGGCATGTATGTGGAAGTATATTCTGGGCTGTGCACACAGGTTGTAGGAATACTCTGCCTCCCTTCAGATCAGAGGATAGCTCATTTCTGAATTCTACTGTTTCTAATTTTTCTCCGGTATCTAAACATGCTTTGAAGAGTGTGTGTGTGCAGATACAGTGTGTAGAGCTGCTGCTACTGTTTTGAGGAGATATGCCTGAGTCCATAGTCAGCTGTTTTTCTGATGAAGTAAAGTCGGAGATTTTAAACTGTACTTTAGATAAGGTTTTGTTTCGCCCTTCTGCTACTTCAGTCCTCAAACAATTGGATGAAAGAAGGAAGTTAATTCAGGAGAGTGTCTAAAATTTTCCAAGCCCCTTTTACAAATCACCCAAATCCTCTCTTCCTTTTAAAAAGCAAGCAGTCATAGGTTCATAGCAGGTAATAAGGCTAACGGCCGTAGAGCCCTTACAAACTAGCCATGTTTATCCAGAGTGGCCCTAATTGTCAGTGGTTAGGTGAGTGAAGTCCCTGCTAACTGTGGGCAAATAGGAGCAAAGTAAGAAATGGCAGATGGAAATAACATTTTTTTTCAGGAAAAGAGACAGTCTAATCCTTCAGAAAGACTGTCAGCATTCAATGTTACATCTTCACCCCTCCTGTCCATGTCTAACTAAATTTATAACAAAAACACAGAAACACTCCAAAATGTAATAAAAAAACAGATGAATAAGCAAGCAAAGCTTTCTGGGTTATGCCATTCCTCAGTGCTTCATAGTCAGCGTGTTAAAACATATTCAGTTTATATAAAGCAAGTATTAAAACACATGACACAGTCACCCAATCACAGTAAAAACAAGCAAATCACCCCTCTAACATTAGGTGATATGAATAATATGGAGAATGAAGAATATGGCTGGATTTTGAGATTTAAAGCTGACAGCCCTCCAGGTTTGAATAATGCATGTAGTCTTAAGCCTATTTTAGTTAGGAGGCAAATTCAATTATAACAGTAATTTGCTTGTTTTTACTGTGATTGGTTGGCTGTGTCATGTGGTTTAATTACTTGCTTTATATAAACTTAATGTGTTTTAACACACTGACTATGAAGCAATGAGGAAGGGAATAACTCAAAAGCTCTGCTTGCTTATTCATTTGTTTTTTATTACATTTTGGAGTTTTTCTACGTTTTTGCATTTTTGTTCTGTATGCTATTTGTCTGAACACAGTATACTACAGTGTGTTGTTTGTGTACGCTGTCTAAATCTGTCCCAGAAACTGGCGTTTTACATTCCTCTTTGACAACAGATTGTTTCAGACTCTTGTGTCCTAAAAGTGTTTCAGGAGGGTTACAGGCTACATATATCCTTTCAGGAGAAGGAGGGTTACAGGCTACTAATATCCTTTGAGGAGAATTCCTCACGATTCTCCAACCAAAGACAATTTTTGTCCTTAGGTTCTCCTACTCGCCCTAGGAGTCCTAGAGCCGGTGCCTGTGTATTAAAGGGACAGAGTCTTCTATTGCAGAATGTTTTTGGTTCCAGAGAAAGAGCTTTCTTGAAGACCAGTTCTAGATCTTGCCTTTCTAAATCTGGATGTGAAAGTACCAAAATTCAAATTGCTGACCCTTCAACGACTGTTACTTCTCATCCCTCCTCTGAGTGTCATGATAGCGTTTGGTGTTCATCATATTAATCACTCCTACAGTAAATTATATGGGATATATCCTGCTAAGGATATAATAGCCGGCCAGCTTCCTAAGCTTCAGGACACCTTCTACACACCCAAACTGTTAGTTTGACCTGAGCTAACTTAAAAAAAAAAAAAAAAAAAAAAACGGTTTGGGCACAAAGCTCTAAAGAGCTTTCCTGCCGCAGGAGAGAGTTTCTTTTAGAAGGCTTGAGGATCAACTGTTGGCTAACACTTCCATTTCTGGGCACATAAGATGTGCAACGAACACACTTGCCTCACTGGCATTTGGGTAGTAGTGCCCTGCTACCCTCTCTCTGGCAGTCTTTAAGTGCTTCAGACTTCTTCCTTTGCATGTCTGTGGGTGTGAAGGAGCATTCAGGTGCCAGATGCAGGATAATGAGAACCCAAGTTAACACAAAACGACAAAAAACACTGAACCAACTGCTGGAATCCAAACAGAAGGCGACCAGAACCAGTTCACAGCTGTTTTATTACAGGAATGAAATGCTTTCATGTGTATATAACATGCACTTCTTCAGAATAAAAAACATTCACAAAAATTCAGTTTAAATAACCCACCAGTAAAATCACATGACCCACCAACACACACCTACCAATTCTAATCTTAAAGGCTACTTGCTCATATAATAAAATGTGTAGAAATCTATGCAAATTATGCACTAAAAAGAAAACCTAACCTAATGATCTGAAGTAGTTAACTTAATTTTATTTGCAACCTGTGGGTATTCGTATCCATATCGGATCCGAGCCGGCAACTTTTCAAGCATCTGCTCCGAGCTCCAAGCTCCTCCCCTTACCCATAGCCCATCACCATTTCCTACCTTCCCCCAGATCTCATTTGCCGCTTAGTGCATCAGCATAGTGGCCTTCGCAGCTCTGAGCATAGGGTTGTAGTAAGTGCCATTTTGGTGTGTAGTGAGTGTGTTCTCACTTAGATCCCTTTCCTCCCCCAAACGCTTGTTCGTCGGTAAAAAAAAAAAAAAAAAAAAAAAAAAAAAGTTTGTAAAGTAGTTTAGTGTAGGCCCTCCCTATCCCATAGGTGTGCGTGCTTATAGCGTGTTGGAATTTGGTAGGTGGGCTCTGTGTGTGTGTGTGTGTGTGTGTGTGTGTGTGTGTGTGTGTGTGTGTGTGTGTGTGTGTGTGTGTGTAGAATGGCTGATCAGCCCAAACCTTTATTTAAAAAATGCACAGAGTGTGGCCATAAGCTTTCACTGGCAGATGGTCACATTCTGTGTTTGCCTGGATGTTCTCCATTTATCAGTGCAGTGCAGTCTGTGCACCAGTTTTAACCCCAGGGCCTTGAAGGAAAGGAAGGCCAAACTGGTGGCTAAAGGCCTTCTACCTGCTTCCATGCTGGACTCATCAGCCTCGGCCTTGGCTTCCGCAGCTGCTGCCCAACCTCCCCCTCCCACTAGACCTGTTGAAGGGGAGGCCAAAGGAAGAGATAGGAGAAAGGATAAAGACAGAGAGAAGAAGGGGGATAGGCCCCTAAACGGTCTCCAGATCAGGAGCCCTTCCCTAGCCCGCCTTCTAAGGTGTCGAGATCTACGTCTCCTCGGCTCCACTCCCCGAGATTCTTCCCGGAGCCGATGGAGCCTTTGGATCAGAGGCCTTCATCCAGGTCGTTGCAGCAGCCAGCCAGATCCAAGTCGGTCGCTTCCTCGCACTCGAATCGGAGTCTCTTGAAATTGGATATGGACAGGATGGTGAGATTTATTCAGACCCAAATCCAGATGGGAGTCTTGCCAGGCCCCTCTCCGTCTGGACGGGGGGATCTCCTCCATGCCCTTCTTCCATCTGATTTCTCCTTCCCCGATCCGGCCTGTGGTTTCAGGGTTTATGGATCCGAGGATCTTCGGAGCTGGGGGTTCGGCGCCAATGGTTCCTCCAACCTTGACTCCAGCGATTACCTTGAGTTCCTTGGATCCAACCAGTTCGGATCCGAGCAACTCTCGGAGCCGAAGACGGGGAGTCGGATCCGAGGGAATGGAGGTGTCTTCGGCTCCGGCTTTGTCAGATCCGAACTGTTCCTTCGGATCTCTGACTACCCCAGCCTCAGCCCCGATCCTCACGGCGGACCCGGGAAGAGCCTCCTCCTCGTTGGGTGCTAATGAGGTACGCTCTCCATCAGCGTTCGACGTGGTTGAGAGGGTTCTCTTCCAAAGATTGAGACCCCAGCTTATTACCTTGGATTCCGTCCAGACTCCCTCGGATTTGGTTATGACTCCCTTCAGCTTGTCCCAAGGACAGCCTGTGCTAGAGAAGCCCCAAGCGGTTCCCCTGGATGGAACCCCTCGTGGCTCACGAGCCCTCTTCAGAGAGTCCCAATGAAGAGGGTCCTCGTAAGCACACATGTAAAAGGAGGCACCTGGACTCCCCCGAGTCCTTGACAGAAGACACCGATTTAGATGAAGGAGAAGGTTCCCCCAGGTCACCTCCCGAGGATGTCTCCTTAGGAGACATCATGGAAATCCTCCGTCAGAGGGGAGGTTGGTCAGCCCCAAAACCTTCTACGGATGAATCAGTGTTCCTGCTGGCTTTTGGGATGGACCCATCTACGTCTTGGGTGTCCCCACCTGTGGATCCCTTAGTGGATCTTACCATCACGCGGGCATGAATGGAGCCTGACACCACAGAGCCGATACCGAAATGCCCGGACTAGATTCTCTCTCCACAGGCTTGGTATAAAGGATCTCCTGTGGATGCTATGGTGGTTGCAGCAGCCACCAAGAGGGAACTGGCTCAGGAGAGTTCCCTTTATCCACCCTCTGGACAAGGAGTCCAGGGCGGTGGATCGATTTGGTAAGCGAGTGTATTCTTCAGCAACGATTTCCATCCGAGCGCTAAACTGTTTGGCACACGTTATACGACTGCAGCGAGACCTAGTCACGGAGTTAGCTGAGTCGCCCCCAGAGTCTTTGTCACCGGAGGACAAGCATCTGTTCTCCACTAAAATGTCGACTCTGAAGTTAGTATCTAACAGGTCTATGTGCCTCCTTTCCCATGCTACGGAAGGAGCAGCTAGGGCGGCTGGGACTGGCGTGGCTATGAGGCGACACGCTTGGCTCAGACTGTGTCAATTTGCGGACCCCTTCAAGGCATCTTTCATGAATGCTCCCTTCGATGGTTCTTCCCTTTTTGGGAAGACCGTACGTGACACCCTTGTCCAGAGTGAAAAGGACGGGAAGACTTTGTCTGCCATCAGAGTCCGCTTCTCTAGCCCTCAAAGATTCTTTTCTAGGAATCAGAGAGGGCAAAAGAAGATGTGGTTCCGAAAATTACAGTTTTCCCAGGACTCTCAGGAGAACTCGTCCCATAGAGGCAGAGGGGGACAGGACAGACGCCACCCCAGAGGTAGAGGGGGTCCGAGGAACTTTGGGTCTAGGGAGCCCTTCTTGGACAGGCCCACGCAGCAGCCCTGAGGGGTTGCCCAACTGTGCTACTCTGGAGGCAGTCAGGGGAAGATTATCATTGCACCCAATGGCTTGGGAGTCCATAACTGCAGATCATTGGGTGCTTCAAATCTCCAGAGGCTACACCATCATGTTCATTACCACTCCTGTTCAACCAAAGCGCCTCCCAGATGTCCCACCTGCTCAACGAGTGACAGCAGCGCTAGAGATTTCAAGCTCCTTCTCAAACGAGCCATTGAACCGGTACCCCCCCCCCCCCAATCAGTCTGGATCAGCCGTCTACTCCAGGTTCTTTTTAGTACCAAAATAGACAGGGGACCTCAAGCCCATTTTTGATCTGTCAACCTTAAACTTGGCTGTCACCAAGCAGAAATTCTGGATGGTCACCCTACAGTCCATTCTACATTATCTTCGAGGATGCAACTGGATGTGCTCAATAAACCTCCAGGGCGCTTACTACCACATCAAGATTCGCAGAAGCTCCAAGAGATTCCTTCGCTTCCGGCTGGAAGCCAATCCTTTCCAGTTCATAGCCCTACCCTTTGGTCTCACCACAGCCCCCAAGGTGTTTGCACAGCCCCCAAGGTGTTTGCCAAGGTGATGGCAGTCGTAGCGGCTCACCTGAGACTTCAGGGAATTCAGGTATTCCCTTACTTAGACAATTGGCTCCTCACTGTTTCCACCAAGTGTCTTCTTTGCCAAGCCAGGGACTCCTTCCTTCATCTTGCAGACTGGCTAGGGATCACTATCAATGTTTCCAAGTCCCTCTTGGACCAGATGCAGATCTTGGACTTTATTGAGGCACGGCTGGAAACCCTTCAACTGAAAGTCTTCCTAACTCCAGACAGGGTGTAGAGGCTACAGGCCCATATATCAGTAGTCCTTGGCCCCAGGTTACCGAAGGCGGGCGACGTTCTCAGAGTCCTGGACTCTATGGCTGCAGCAATCTCTATACTTCCTTCTGCACGTCTTCACATGCGTGTTCTTCAATGGATTCTAGCTGTTCAGTGGTCTTGGCTAGATCTCCCCATGGAATATCCAATTCAAATCAGCAAACCCTGCAGGGCATCACTTCTCTGGTAGCTCCAATCGCTGGAGATCTTAGCGGGACCCCCATTTGTTTCACCCACAGCCCAAGCCACAGTGACCACGGATGCCTCCCAGCTTGGTTGGGGAGGCACTATCTGGGGAGGATGGTTCAAGGCACATGGTCCCAGATCGAGACCAGATTGCACATCAATGTTCTGGAGATGAGAGCAGTGTTTTTAGCATTGCAAGGCTTCCACACTGTTCTTCCTCTGGGGACTATTGCAATTCAGTCAGGCAACATGTTGGTTGTCTGGTACGTCAGCAAACAAGGAGGAACCAGATTTTACCCTCTGTGGTGTTAGGCCATGAGAGTGTGGGAGTGGGCGATCTCCACCAGTCGGTTTCTGATCGCAGCGCACATCCCGGGACACTCCAACATTTTAGTGGACAGATTGAGTCAGGCTATTCTAATACCATACAAGTGGTCTCTGAAACAATCGATGTTATGTAGACCTATCTCGCCGTAATTCTTGCTGGATGGGTTCGATGCCGATACTTAAAGCTCGAGAGCTTTTACTGGCCCGAGGCTAACCCCTATCCCATGGTGCCTCACGGCAATTCCCCAGATCTTGTTTGCCGCGAAAGCTTCGAGGTTGTGTCTTATTGGCTCGTTGGCTAAGTAACACTTTATTTACTAAATTTAGTCTTTTTTCTTGACTTTTTTCTATCCTTTTACAGTCTTTAATAATTTTCATCTCTTGTGTGGACTGTTGTTGAGAGTTTCTGACCCCTATTCTTCCCCTAGGATTGTACGGCCCATTTAAGTTAGAGGGCCCTTCCTCCCTGTGTGTGTGTGTGTCTTATATATATAAAAAAAAAAAAAAAGTTATATACTCCTTTCTTCTGTACTACTATTTTGTCAGTAGTTAGTACTTAGTTATTGCGGTTCTTGTTGTTTGTCTAGCTTGTCTATACCTTGTAGTCAGAATGTCTAAAGATAAGGAGAGAGAGCATAAGGATCATCGCCCTTCGAGGTTTAAAAAGTGTGACAGATGCTCACAGAAAATGTCTCTGACAGTCACACCAGTTGCGTGTACTGTTTAGGTGAAGCTCATTTGCAAGAGCCCTGCACTTTTTGCCATGCGTTTAACACCAGGGTCTTAAATGAGAGGAAGAGAAAACTTATTGATAGGGGTCTTATGACCAGTTCCTTCCAGGAACAGCTGGAACTCGGTCAGCTAGCTCCTAAGTCTTCTAAGAGAAAATCTTCGGCCCCAGCTTCGGAGCCGTTGAAAAAGACCAAAGCGTCGGAGCCAAGGAGTTCTGGCTCCGATTCAGTTTCGTCCATATCGGTGCCGTCGGTCTCCTCGGTGCTGAGGCAACCTGCAGTATCGAAACTTTTACCAGATATTGATGTTGTCACCCACCTTGAGATCTCCTATTTTGGAGAGGAGAAGATCTCCTTCCATCTCCACCAGATCCTCCAGGACTCTTATCAGATGAGGACATCGAGCAGGTGGTGAAGAGGTTGCTTCTCAGATCCAGCTCTGGCAAGAAAATTGGCCCTTCCGGACCCAAAGGCTTCGGAGCCGACCCCCTTACCTGCCACTATTTCTCCTCTGACTGGTTCGCTCTCGGAGCCTATTACTTCAGGTTCTTCTGTCTTGGACCTGTTGGTTCCAGGGATTCAACCCGCTTCTTCGGTACCACTCTGTCCTCGGTGGCTCAGTCTGGAGCCGAGGGATCTGGGAGCCGACGCTCTCGAGTCGACTCCGAGGGGGACAGTCACCCTGGCTTCTCTTCAGAACCGACCCTCCCTGTCGGTGCCTCGGCTCAACTCAGCTCGGCTCCCACTTCTGCTTTGGAGCCGTTCCCCCTTGCTAGGAGCCGACCATCCGTCCCCTCGGAGCGGAGGTCTTTTTCGAAGCGGGGAGGAAAGGCTTTCGAAGTTATAGAGAAGGCTTTGTCTTCTGCTAAAGCCATACCTTTGGAACCTGTGTCCCACCAGCAGCAGGCAGCAACCTCTTCCCCCCTGCCACCCCCACAGCATAGGGAACCAGAGGCCCAAATAGCCCCCATTGGAGGTGCCCCCTCTTCCTAGATCTCCCCAGATTATTCCACTGGAGAGCTCCCTCTGAAGAGACTGTGTAAGAGGAAGCATGTTGACTCACCTGAGTCTGTCACTTCGGACACCGATTTAGAGGAATCCAAAGGGTCCCCTAGATCCCCCTCTAAGGATGTCTCCTTTTCTGACATCCTAGAAATCCTTAGACAGAGGGGTGATTGGAAGTCCTCTAACCCTACTGAGGCTGAATCCGTGTATCTTGAGGCCTTTGGTTCCCAACCTTCCACCTCCTGGGTGACACTGCCTTATGACCAACTCTTGGAGGTCATATCGCGGAAAGCCTGGACCTCCTCAGACTCAGTGGAGCTTGTCCAGAGGAGGCCAAATAAATTTATGACAGTACCTGAGGATAAGACTGTCCTTAGTAAAGGAGTTCTCATTGATGCTATGGTGGTAGCAGTGGCCACCAAGGAGGAGTCATCCGAAACATCATCTAATATCCATCCTCCTAACAAGGAGTCCAGGACTATGGATAGGTATGGGAAGCGTACCTTCTCTTCAGCGATATTTACATTAAGATCACTGAATTAGCTTACCCATTTTACTCGTCTTCAGAGAGATCTCCTGAAGGAGTTAGGAGATACCCTCCAGGGTTCAGTAGCTCCGGGTGCCATGGATAAGGTTTCTGCGCAGCTCTCCACCCTTACATCCATAGCTAACTCCTCCATGAGGCTATTGTATGCGGCAGATGGTGTGAGTACAGCAGCCGCAGCAGAAATATCCCTCAGGAGACATTCTTGGATGCATCTTTGTAATTTCACGAAGTCCAAGTCTTCCTTCACTAACGTCCCCTTTGATGGTTCATCTCTTTTTGGACCCCAAGTGAAAGAGACTTTGACTAGGTGCGAGCAGGAAGGGAAAACCTTATCTGCCATCGGAGTCCGTTTCTCCCTCCCATCTAGACCCTATCCCAAGGGTAATACAGTAGGGAAAATGTGTTTCCGTAAAACCCAAAAAGGTTTCCCTCAGGCACAGGGTCAACCCTCCCCTAGAGGCAGAGGGAGAGGATATAATGGAAGGTGCTGCCCTCGCGGCAGAGGAGGTCCGCAACATCAAAGAGACAAAGAAACTTTCTCTGATTGTCCCTTCCATCGCCCCTGAGAGGTTGCCCGACTGTCCGTCTCTGGAGGCAGTCAGAGGTCATCTATCACTGTACCCAAGCGCTTGGCTAACCATTTCACAAGATTGTTTGGTGCACACCATAATATCCAAAGGTTACATGATCCCCTTTGTTTCCGAACCCCCAACAAACCAGTCTCTACCAGACATACCACCCATCCAACTAGACCGTGCAACATCAGAGGTCATGTCGTTGCTGCAAAAGAGTCATCCAAGAAGTCCCCGCAGAGCAAGTAGGATTCGGAACTTACTCTCGATTCTTTTTAGTTCTGAAAAAGACAGGGGACTGGAGATCAATTCTAGATCTCAGCAGGCTCAACAAGTCTGTAAAGAAACCGAAGTTCCGAATGATCACTCTGCAGTCGATATTTCCCTTTATCGGGAAATACAGTTGGATGTGCTCAATCGATTTCCAGGACGCATACTACCACATCAAAATGGACAGGCGCTCCAGGAGACACTTATGCTCCCGGCTGGGAGCCAGTCATTTTCAGTTCAGAACACTGCCCTTTGGTCTCACTACAGCCCCCAGAGTGTTCACCAAATGCATGGCAGTGGTTATGGCTCACCTGAGACGTCAAGGATTCCAGGTGTTTCCATACCTAGACGACTGGCTCCTCACTGCTACCACCAAGCATCAACTCATCAGAACCAGGGATGAGACTCTATCCTTGTGCACCAGTCTAGGCATCACAGTCAACCTAAAAATGTCAGCCTTATCTCCTTCACAACACTTTGTATTCTTAGGCTCAGAAATAGACACAACCACCATGTCAGCAAGACTAACACCAGAAAGAGTAGAGTCTCTACGCAGTTAAGTCAGATGTTCTTCGTGTTTCACTGTTGCAGTCATTACATTTGGGTAATCTGCTGGCAGGTTGCCCTTAGTCGGCCTGAATAACAAAGTCTTGGGTCCTGCATCAGTTGCTGTCTCCTCTTCCATGATGTCAGGTCGTCAGGGGTATAAAACATGCAGCCGACGCCATTTTAATCAGTCTTTCTTGCCGCTCTGTGCCCAAAGCAGAAGCAGTTCGCAATTGCCGGTCGGCCGACTCCTGAAATTTTCATTTTCGAGTTTCAGAACCGAAGTCTTCAAACTAAAGCGAAGTACCCTGTTGGGGAAACTTTTTCTTGCTGCTTACCGATGTCAGTAAAAGTTAATAATTGCATTACTTGTGGGAAGCAAATACCTCATAAGGATTTTCATTTGTACTGTATTCCTTGCCTAGGCCCCGATCACAACGTGCCTTGCTGTCGGTTTTGTGCTAAATTTAACCAACGCACTATTAAGCGTTGGTATATTTTTGCTTCTAATTATTTTGGTTCAAGATTTAACTACCCTGAAATGTCGTCGGTTAGCAATCCGACTACCGGAGTTTGTTTAGGAAAGAATGCTGGAAGAACACGCTGTTAACTTTTGACAGCATGCATCCCCGCTATACCTTCCCTGGAGTCATCAAGGGACAGGTAAGCAGATTATCAAGGATCTGCACTGATGAACCTAGTTTTGAGGGGGAAACTAACAAGTTAAAAAGCCTCCTGCATGATAGGGGATACCAGGGACAGATGGTGGATAGGACCATCTCCATTAGTAAGGCTAAAAGGAACACTGTATACAAACCATGGCTACATTCAAGTAAATCGGTGGTGAAAGTGGGTAGGACAGAAGGAAATCCACTTAAAATGACTTTTACTTATAGTAGCAATATACATGATATCACCAACATAGTCAAAAGTAACTGGAATGTCCTCATCAGTGATGATAAGGTCAAAGATGTTGTAGGTCTGGCCCCTGTTTTTGGATTTAGGAAAAATAAAAGTTTAAAAGACCTCTTGTGTAGGGAACGCACCATGCCTCAAAGGGCCTTCTTTAAACAGGTAGGTAGTGCACCTTGTGGAGCTTGTAAAGCTTGTCCCCATATTAATAGAGACACGGTGTTCAAGCACCACATCACAGGTAGGACGTTAGAATTGAAAGCTAGGGCAACTTGTAGGACGAAGAACGTTGTTTACATGGCTGAGTGTAGTTCTTGCCCATGTTTCTATGTGGGCAAGACTAACAACATGTTCAAAGTGAGACTGTTACAACACTTATCAGCCATTAGAAATGGTGATATTCACAATGCCTTATTCAGGCATATCAGTGACTTTCCTACACATGCTTTTACATTCAGGGCTATTGCTAATGTCACATTGAATAAGAGAGGGGGTGATATAAAACTGCAAACAGAACTTGCTGAGTCTAGGTGGATCATTGAATTTATGGCTCATAAATGGCCGGGTCTTAATGATGTTGTACCTATGAAACCCGCCCTTAGAAATAGGCGGGTTTTTTATTGATTTTGATTGGTTTAGATTTGTTTTAAATATGGTCCTAGGATTATTACAATTTGTCTGAGGAAGGGTAACACCCGAAAGCGCTAACATCTTTTATCTGGCTTCTGGATTTTAATTTGTTTTAATAAAGATCTTTCCTATAACAGCAGCATCCTTGTGGAGGTTTTTTCTTCATTTGACTACCGGAGTTCACAAGGAAAAAGACAGAGACAGACCGTTGAGGTCCAAAACCAATGACGAAGCTTCTCCTAAGCCAGTCACCAGTTTGTCGGTACTCAGTGAGGTGCTTTCGCAGCCCCTGATACCCGCTACTTTTGAGTCGCAGGCCTCTACTGAGACCCATTTGGAGTCTGGTATGCCGCGAGATTCGCAAAGTATTGAACCCGCAGATGTCTCTCCCTTGGATGGGTCCGGAGCCGCTGAGCAGGCACCGCTTCTGAGGGTGTTTTCAGGCCTCAACATTTTTATATTAAACTGACGCCATCAACAAGGGAACATTTTCACTGGGAGAGTTAGGACTTCTCTGAATCAAAAAAGAGGCTTAGGGATTTTCTTCTTCTTCCCCAGCATAGGCCTTTGGCAATACCTCCTGTATTAGACATTGTTGATGATGTGTTCTCGGAATCAAGCATGGCTCCTGATTCCCTGCCTCTGACTCCTAGTAAGCCAGACAGATATTACAGTGTTCTTGACTCCCACAAATTTCTTTTCAAAAATCCTGCTGCTGATCCTGAGACTATTTCTCAGGGTCCCAAGGGTGTTAAGGCTTCTACAGCCAAAAATCCTACCCCTTCTGATAGAGATTCCAGGGCGCTGGATAAATGGGGTAAGAAGGTTTATACGTCTGCAACCTTGGCAATCAGGGCTTTAAACTGCCAGTTTCATATGCTTAAATATCAACAGCATGTTATGGGCTTACTGAAACAGAAAATGATGTTGATTTCTGATTGTGTGGAAAATAAAAAGTTACAGGATTTATTGCATTCAGCAGAACAGGTTGGAAAGCATACTTTGCAATTTTGATTCCTTGGAGGCCTCTTGGAGGGCCGCCGTAACTGGATCTGTGATAAGAAGGCATGCCTGGCTCAAGGAGCAAAATCTGCCTGATCATGTTAAAGCTAAATTGTTGGATGCCCCTTTACAGCATGATAGTCTGTTTGGTAATAAGGCAGAAGAGGTTTTAAAGAAAATGAAAGACAAAGCTAAATCTATGCAAACTGTAAAAGATTTCTTGCAAGTGCAGCCACCCAGGTTCAGTAGGCACTGGCCTACTAAGAATTGGTCCTTTCCTGTGTCCAGCAGAGCCACTCAGGGCAAACCCAGATGATCAAAAGACTCCAGATATCAATCACAGGGATATTACAGGTCAAAGCAATGGGGTGCCTCCACCTCCAAATCTGAATGTAACAAAGCACAACCCTACAGTAAGCAGTCTCAATTACTTTCCTCTACCATCTCCAAGCACTTATCTTTTGGCAGCCCCCTTGGGGGGGGGGGGGACTAGCACTTCATGCTTAAAATTGGCAGTTAATTACCCAGGACAAGTGGGTATTAAATATAGTATCCTTGGGGTATAGATTTCATTTCCATACTTTGCCAATTCCAAATGGATGGCCAGATCTGCCACAAGACCAGTGGGCAGAGGCCCAGAAACAAGTCATGTCCCTCATGGATATGGGGGCTATTCAACCGGTACCAGAAAAGGAAAAAGGACAAGGATTTTATTCAAGACTTTTCATGGTACCCAGAAAAGACAAATCATGGCGTCCAATACTGGACTTATCGATTCTGAACACGTTCCTGGACATTCCAAAATTCAAAATGCTGACTTTACAACAGCTACTGCCTATGCTAGGCAAGAATGCCTGGTTGGTAACTCTAGTCTTAAAAGAGGCATACCTGCATATCCCAATAAGGGAATCTTGCAGAAGATACCGCCGCTTCAAAGCAGACTTTTTGCATTGACAATTCTCTGCACGGCCCTTTGGCTTATCTACTGCGCCCAGGGTCTTTACAAAGTGCCTGGCACCAGTAATTGCATTCTGCAGACAAAGAAACATTCAAATTTATCCTTATCTGGACGATTGTCTCATTCAGGCAGAGGACAAGGACACTCTTCTTAAACATCTGGCGTTTTTAAAAATGCTTTTGGCATGCCTAGGGTACACCATAAATGAAAAGAAATCACAACTGGTACCCTCTCAAATAATTGCATTCCTGGGTGCAAGCTTGAATACAACTGTCCAGATGGCTTACCTCATGCCATACAAACAAATGCAATTGACAACATACTTCAAACAAATGGCAACAAAAACCCAGTTATCTGCAAGACAAATTCTGCAAACTTTGGGGTTCATGGCATCCTGCATTCCACTAATTCCATATGCGAGACTGTATATGAGGGAACTTCAGTGGTACCTAAAAAGCTTATGGAGTCAACATTGTCACAGTCTGGAAACAATGATTCCTCTCATTCCCTGCCTACAACAGGAGTTTCTTTGGTGGGCAGAGACATGTCACCAAAACAAGGGACTATCATTCACTCTACCCCCTGCCACCCTAACTACAGATGCATCGGACTATGCTTGGAGGGCCCACCTGGCAGGGAGATCCATTCAGGGCAAATGGAGCCCAAATCAAATGCATCTACATATCAACCAGAAAGAAATGCTAGCTGTTCAGAATGCTCTGACAGCCTTCAAGGACTTACTTCATCCAGGACAACTACTGATAAAGACGGACAACACCACAGTTATGTGGTACATAAACAAGCAGGGGGGTACCCATTCCTACCCCATTTGCAGACTAGCTATGGCCTTGTGGAACACAGCCTTGACTTACCAAATACACCTTCAAGCTCAATTCCTGCCAGGAAAGCAAAATACTCTGGCAGAGATGACCTAAGCAGAAATCTTATGGACCCGCACAAATGGAAACTGGATCCACAAATCATCAGCATGTTAACACAGAAATGGGGAAACCCAGACATAGTTTTGGGGAGAGGCAAATAGATCTATCAGTTGGACAAATTCTTCACAAGAACTCATCACATAAAAGCATGGAAAGTGGATGCTCTATCCTTCAGCTGGAAAAACCTACAAGTCTATGCCTTTCCCCCTCTGCCTCTACTCTCCAAGGTCTTATTAAAAGTCAGACAGGAAAAACCAAAAATGATTCTGATTGCTCCGGACTGGCCTTGCCAACACTGGTACCCGCTTCTAAGGAATGTCACACCTTCCTCCGTGGTACTTACCTTAAACACCTCATCTATTGTCTCATCAGAACTATTAAATTCTGCACACTCTGCTCCAAACTCTGAATCTTGCAGCATGGCTAATCAACTAATTTTTCAAACCACATCTCTCAGTAAACCTGTGATGGATGTCATTTTGGAAGCCAGAAGGCCTATTAATAGAAAATCTTATGCTGATAAATGGAAGAGATTCTGTGCTTGGAACCAAGCACAAGGAATAGACCCAGCAAAGCCCAATATCCCTCAGATTTTACAATACTTAACTGAGACGCTTGACAAGGGGCTATCTTTTTCTTCAATAAAAATCCATGCCTCTGCCATCTTGGCTCATTACAACACAGAGCCTCCCCTCTTTTCTTATCCACTGCTAAAACAGTACCTCAGAGGGGCCAAAAATTTAAGGCCTCCCAGGAGAGCACCAACACCTGCATGGGACCTCAATTTTGTGCTGGAAAAACTCACCCTGCCTCCTTTTGAACCAGCAGCTACTGCGGATAAAAAAATTCTTTCCTGGAAGACGGCTTTTCTGTTGGCAGTCACTTTAGCTAGAAGGGTTTCAGAACTACAGGCTCTCATGGCAGTGGAGCCTTTCATTATTTTTTACCCGGACAGGGTGGCTCTCAGGATCAATCCTTCTTTTATGCCTGAGGTGGTATCCAGTGTGGATCTTAACCAGACCATTCACCTGCCAACTTTTTTCCCAAATCCGCAGAACAATGGGGAGCGGATTCTGCATTCATTGGATGTACACAGACAACTAAGATTCTACTTAAACAGGACAAAATCTCTAAGAAAGTCTGAGCAACTACTGGTAGCATTTGCTGCAGGATCAGAGGGAAAGGCTATATCAAAGCAGACTATTTCTAAATGAATAAGCCATTGCATTCGTTTCTGCTACTTGGACCATGGTAAACCTGTGCCCAAGGGGATCAGTTCCCATTCAACCAGGGCTGCCTCTACTTCAGCAGCTTTTCTCAGAGGGGTCCCTACCAAAGACATTCTAGAAGCTGCTACTTGGAGCTCAGTTCATACGCTCACAAAGCATTACCATTTACCTCTCTTTTCTAAATCCAGGGCAGGCTTTGCCACTGCAGTCCTGCAGGGCCTTATAGCTGCTCCTAATGCTGTTTAGTTCCATCCTCCCATCCATAGCTTTGAGATTCTACCCAAATGTAATGACTGCAGCAGTGAAACACGAAGAACATAGTACAGTTGTGTACACTTACCATAAATGTAGATGTTCGAGTGTATTCACTGTTGCAGTCCGGATTACCCACCCGCCAGCCCCCTTTTTAAGTGCATTTATATATTTATAGTTTTATATATATATATATATATATATATATATATGTATATATATATGCATATATATATATATATGCTCCCCATTTGGGGGGCACCTGACATTTGGGGCAAGAAAAACTGATTAAAATGGCGTCGGCTGCATGTTTTATACCCCTGACGACCTGAAGTCATTTAAGAGGAGAAAGCAACCGACGCAGGACCCAAAACTTTGTTATTCAGGCCGACTGAGGGCAACCTGCCAGCAGATTACCCAAATGTAATGACTGCAACAGTGAATACACTCGAACATCTACATTTATGGTAAGTGTACACAACTGTACTGTCCTTGCTAAACAAGCAAAAAGTTTAGTCCAAAGTAGTCCTTCAAGTCGTAGGGACTATGGCTTCCTCCATCCTATTAGTTCCTCTTGCTCGTCTACACATGAGGATACTTCAGTGGCTGTTATTTGCCCAGTGGTCGATGCAAGACCTTCCATTGTCTGATCAGATTTTTATAATAAACACCTGCAAGAAGGATCTGACATGGTGGTTGCACACACAACAACTTCTCCTAGGTTGTTCACTTATTTCTCCCCAAGAGAAAGCAGTTTTGACCATGGACGCTTCCCAGATAAGGGTGGGGGCATTATCTGGGAATGACAGTCCAAGGTACTTGGCAGAACCACGTGAACCACTTGCACATGAGATGAGAGCAGTGCTGTATGCGTTGTAAGCACTTCACAGCTCCCTTCCCACCGGGACAATTGCGATTCAGTCAGACAACATGTCTGTCATGTAGTACATAAACAAGCAAGGGGGAATCAAATCTTACCCGCTTTGCAGAGAGGCCTTAAGAGTTTGGGAATGGGCGATGGAAATCCAACGTAATAGCAGACAAACTCAGCCGAGTAATTCTGATGCCTCATGAGTGGTCCCTGAATCCAGAAGTTGCGAAAGAGATCTTTCACAGATGGGGCCAGCCTTGTTCCGACCTATTCGCCACTCACCTGAACCACCAAATGCAGCAGCTACTTTGCCCTCATTCCCCATCTGGGGATGTCACCCAGGGATGCTCTAGTCCACGATTGGCCCCCGGGACTTCTTTATGCCTTTCCACCTTTTCCTCTCATCCCGAAGGTAATACAGAAAGCAAAACAATCTAGGAGCTCCCTGATCCTCATTGCTCCTTACTGGCCTCTACAAGTATGGTTTCCCTTCCTGTGGACCTACCTTTTGGAGGAACCATGGATTCTGGACCCATCTCCAGACCTCCTGATTCATCAATCGGGACAGTTCCATCCTACTATCCACACCCTCAAATTGACAGCATGGCTGCTCCAGTTCCACGAATAGCCAGGTGTATTCCCCTATCTTCTTCTGTCAAACACGTTCTAACTTCATCCATTAAACCTTCCACTCAGAAACTATACTCCAGCAAATGGAAAAGGTTTTCAATTTGGGCTACAAACCAAGGCTTAGATCCATATATGGCTCCTATAGAATCTATCCTTCCTAGCATCAATTTTTCATGAAGGAGCTGCAGCCGCTACAGTCAGACTTCAGTCAGCTGCCATTTCCAATTTCCATTTTGACGTCATGGGAAATCCAATCATGTCACACAACTTGTGCAAGACCTTCTTAAAAGGAGTTCTTTTCAGGCATCCAATCAAACAGCCATTAGAACCTTGGGACTTAAACTTAGTCCTCTCATCTTTAATGTCTGCACCCTTTGAGCCCTGCTCTTAATCAGATCTAAAATTGTTGTTGTGGAAAACACTGTTCTTAGTAGCCGTAACATCTGCTAGGAGAGTCTCAGAACTACAAGCTCTTACTATTCAATCTCCTTACATTATTTTTCACAAAGATAGAGTTTCACTCAGGACAAACCCTTCCTTTCTTCCCAAGATATGCTCAGTGTACAATCTGAACACTACTATTGAGCTACCAGTGTTTTTTCCAAACCACTCTAATAAGTCTGAGTATAGACTACACCAGTCAGACGTTCACAGAATTCTCAGATTTTATTTACTCAGGACTAAAGAATTCAGATAATCAGATCAGTTAGGGCTTGCCTGTTTCCAAAGTTACTCTTCAAAATGACTTTTGGATTGCATTTCCTTTGCTTATCAATCTGCTGGAAAACAATTACCCTTCAAAAGTCAAAGGCCATTCTACTAGAGCTGTATCTACTTCATGTGCTTTTAGATCTAGGCTCCCAATTGATACTGTTTGTGCAGCAGCTACTTGGGCAAGACCACATACTTTTGTCACTCATTACAAATTGGATTTGGCCTCCCGGGACAGGTCTTCCTTTGGGTCCACTGTGCTGAAGAGTCTCTTCGCTTGAGCCACCCAGGATATAGGTGCTAGGGACGCTGTCCCATCCAAGAATTATGGTGAGATAGGACTAAATAACATAAAGAAGTTATGTACTTACCATAACGTTCCATGTTTGTAGTCCATCTCGCCTACATTCTTGCGTCCCTCCCTCCAACCCCCTTCCTGTTTCTGGAGGATCTGGTGGACTATACTGGTGCTGTCTGACCTTGTTTTCAATTGTTGTCCACCTGGCATGGATTATATTACAAAATCTTTTATATATATATATATATATATATATATATATATATATATATGATATTTCTTACTTGATAGGTACTTATTGCTTTCTTGCAAACAAGATCTGGGGAATTGCCATGAGGCACCATGGGATAGGGGTTAGCCTCGAGCCAGTAAAAGCTCTTGAGCTTTAGTATCGGCCGAGTTGGAGCTGAATATCGGCTCCGAACCCATCCAGCAAGAATGTAGGCGAGATGGACTACAAACATGGAACATTATGGTATGTACATAACTTCTTTATAGTGGAGGAGATCTTCCTTGCGTGGGGTCAGCCTTGATGCGATCTCTTCCCAGCTCCTTCCAACGCGAAGTGCAACGAGTTCTTCGCTCTGATCCCCTCACCAGGGGTCCCCCCAGAGATGCTGTGGTCCATGCTTGGCCTCCCGGGCTACTGTACGCTTATCCCCCGTTACCTCTCATTCCAAAGTTTCTTCAGAAAGCTTGCCGATTGGAGTGCAAAGTGATCCTCATTGCCCAGTTCTGGCCTCGTCAGGTGTGGTCTCCTTCCTCTGGTCTCATGTTCTAGCTCCTCTTTGGATTCTGGATCCCTGCCCAGATCTCATTTCTCATCCCTTGGGGACTTGTCCGCCCAGCCTGGACAGCCTCAAGCTGATGGCTTGGTTGCTCCAGTTCCCTTGATTGCCTGGACTTTCATCTTCAGTAAAAACTATTCTGGTGGCGGGAATTCTGAACATGGCGACTGTCTGAAAACACCTTCTCCACATAGCTCCTCTCTCTCAACTAACGGGTGTTATATCAATATCATTGAAATCCTGGTTTTAGACCTTAATAATTCAAACCTAAAATCTGAGAGGAAAATCCGAAGTTGGAATTTTACTTCTTCCTGCGAAGATACTGCTATAAATTACTGCAATTAATCCAATACGGGGAGAACAGCGAACCTGCACGTGGATTTTAGAGGCCTGAAGACTTCAGTACTACAGCAACTGACAGCACCCTTCTGAGGACTCGGTTCGCTATGCCGAAAGAAATTGAAAACATGGACTTTCAAAGCACTAAAGTTAAATTCTCCACTATTTCAAATTCTCCAGAGAAAGAAGCTAAAAGACCTAGATCTGCTAAATGTAATCAAGATATAATAAAAACCTCAACAAAACAGAAAAATGAAGATACACTACAGATCGATGAGCTGAAAAGTGCTCTCCTTCCCTTGCATTCAGCGATACAAGAACTGTCAGAGAAAATGACTTCCTTCAGCTCTACAATAAATAAAATAGCTGATAGACTTGATCTTGTTGAAAACAAATCTAAATCAAACGAGATAGAAATTGAACATTTGAAATCTGAAATTCAACTTAGAGACAAAACCATATCTGACATCCAAACCAAGATTATAGATCTGGAAGCCAGAAGTAGGCGCAATAACCTAATAATAAGAGGAATATCTTAAAAATACGAAACCTATCAGCTAACGGAAACCATCACACAAGTGTTTAATGCTCTCTTACAACTGAATGACTCTCCTACCAAATATACTATTGAAAGAGCACATAGAGCCCTACGGAAACATCAGGTATCTGCACCACCTAGACCCATATACGTTAAATTGCTTAACTTTCAGGATGCTCAAAACATTATTAAAGCCTATAAGAAATCAACAAATTTCACGTGGAATAACCAGAAAATCAGCATCGCACTAGACTTACCCATTGAAATCAGAGAGAAACGACGCAAGCTCTCCACATACTGTTCGGATCTCATAGCCAGAAAAATCAAATTCCAAATGTGGTTTCCACATTTATTATCCTTCACCTTTAAAGAAGTGAAATATACCATGGCGACGCCTAATGAAGCGGATGCAATTTTTGTGAAATGCTTCGGATCATCGCCCTCGAATCATTAACTTCTCTGGACCTTTGTATTTGCATATTCAGGCACCCTGGTTAATTTACAAGCCCTGTTTGAGTCCGATGTTGCGTGTATACAGCTGCAAAGAATAAATCATTTATTGTCTGATGTGTCGCTAAAATCACTTTAATGGGTCCACTCATGCTGGTTTGAGTTGAGTGGGGGTCCTATTATCCATAAACACAATGTCAGTATTTGTCGGTTGCTCAATCTAAACCGGAAACGTCAGTAATAAACTTCCTCCACTCATACGAAGAAATTTTACTATCCACAACATCGGATTTTTGCGAGATCTTTATTCTGACACTCATTGGATCTTCAAATCCTATCTGAATGGCCTGCTCGTTTAAACCGAAGGTATCTAAACCTCTGATGAGCTCTTAATGATCGCTAGGTCCTGATATCAATGGAACTTTATTGCGATACTTGCATACTCGATCTCAGTATCCTACTGGTACTTTTCATAAGGACATGAGACTTGAGATGAATACTCTGCATTAAAACTCCTATTTTATCTACTACTCAATGGTAGTTTAACAGAATATATAAGCAGATTATTCTCAATACCTGCTTTACAACGCTGGTTTTAAATAAATAGTAATCTTGCTGTTTTATTAAAATTGGATCAGTTTTCTACCCAAGTGGATAATTCACCAGGTTACGACCCTTGGGAAGTAGGAAAATTCACTGATCTAAATTTTGATATGGCTGTCTTGGCGATAATGATCTACTTTATATCTCACCTGATTCTTGTCAAATAAGCAAGCTGCCTTATATGAGCAATCATATCTTTATCTATAGATCCATTTCGGGGGAAACTTGAGTAGTCACAATGTAACGTGGCATATGCCTACTTGTTCTAAATAGCCTTGGTCCTAAAGACAATGCCTCACTAAGATTTTCCTTTGCTAGCATGTATAAAATCAAGCAGCATGCCATCCTTCGTGCGGACCATTGATGCCCATTGAGCTCTACTACTGGGTCCATATTGTAATTCTATGATTACATGAGGAATTGTCTCCTTCTCGAGTTAGACCTAGCCTTTATGAAACTAATATACCAGATAAATTAAGCTATATTCCTGAAATAAGAAAGCATGAATGGGATGTTCTCGATACATGGTTGTTTGCTAAACCTCATCTGGATATAAGTAACTTGTTTGGTAATCTTATCAAACTCACTACCCTGAAGTATTGTATTGTACAAATACTTTGATTTTAGACATATACTGGCTTAGAATCCTCCAAGCTGAAAGCGTTTTATATACCGCAGTCAGGCCAGTAGTCAAGATAAGAGATACAAGAACCTGATAGGAGTTAAATACCCTATTGTTCTTGACTAGGGTTACAAATTAAAGGTTCTTTCACTAACTATACTAGAAAATAAACCTATCTGTTATATACGCATCAACTTTAGCCTGAAATATGGGGGATAAACTGTTTTTATTTTCTTAGTGTCAAGACTTCATAACAAAATCCCCTGGAGATTTTATATGATGAACTCTACAGTTAACCAAACCAATGGTTGTATGGCAAATACCTTACGTGAAACACCCCCTCCCTTCTTTTTTTTTTTTTTTTTTTTAAGTTAATCGTCTATGGAGGGAAGCTATATGGATACGTTAAGAAGGTTTTTGGATGACATGTGAGGGAACAATTGTGTTATTGTATATTAATTGTAAATATTGTTGGTATTTTTTAATCTATCATTACACCTTCTTTGTAACTAAACTGCTTTTCTATAATGTACATAGTTTTTGTCTTCTCTCAGTGTTAGGTAGTATGTGGTTAGGCACGGGGTTGATATTGAGAGATTGTGGTGCCATTATTTTTTGTATCTACATTTACTACATATTCACCAATAATTTACTTTTTGTGATTATCCTGTATCTCAAATACTCTTGCATGGATTACTAAGTTTTGTTTTGTAATGGTTAACAGTTGGAATATTATATCTTGGAACGTCAGGGGGCTCCAATCAAAAGACAAAAGGAATCTGTTATTACACTTGCTCTATAAATCCCAGGCTGAAGTGTGCTTTATACAGGAGACTTATATGAAAAACAATGAATGGGATAAGGAGAATAATAGAAAATGGGTAAAAGAAATTATAACCTCGGGTATCTCTAACAACTCCAGAGGAGTCGCTATCATCATTAAAAAATCCTTTAAACCTTTGATTACTGACCGAGGAATAGATCAGGGAGGTAGATGGTGTTTCTTTACATGTGTAACACATGAATTAAACAAACCGATCCTATTCCTAAATATATATGGACCATGTTCGGGTCAGCAAGATTTTATTATTAATATTTATAACCTTCTTCTTAAATTCCCTAATCATATGTTAATCCTAGGGGGCGACTAGAATATGGTCATTGACCCAAATATAGACAGAACGGGCAAACTGACCACCTCAAACCTTCAGGATTCCCTGGTCTTAAAAGAATTAATCCTAGATTTTGATTTGATTGACCCCATCTCATTTGATAACGACTCTGGAAACAATAATAGTTTTACCTACTATTCTAATTGCCACCACTCTTGGTCATGTATTGACTTCTTTTTAGTCTCAAGTGCTCTATCCAATGACCAAACTAAATTTAGAACGGAACCGAGATTCTTATCTGACCATTCAAAAATCTCTTTGGAATTAGTTCCTACAGTCAATTCATCCCGAATCTACAAAAATTATAGTTGGTCTCTAAATAGTAATTTACTTAAAGAACACTCAACAGTTGAAGAAATCACATTAACTATTAAAGAACTCTTTGCACCCTCTCGAGACAGGGATATTCCATTTGACATCAGATGGGCTGCATGCAAAACAGTATTGAGGGGAATATTCATTAAGAAAGCTACTTATCTTAAGAAACTTAACAAAATTCGAGAAGAGGAACTTAGTTTGGAGATCCTAACATTAGATGACAAACTCCGGATAAAGTTCTCTCCAGAGATAGAAAAGCAACTACTTACTAAACAAAAGGAATTACTGGAACTCCAACAATCTAACTTCTCTCTTTTAGAACTTCGTTATATTGCCAAATACTCCGAATCTTTACAAACTCCATCTAAGGCTCTTGCCAGATTGTTAAACTGTTTGCCCAGAGCCCCTAAAATTACATCAGTTAAACATGGTAATAATATATACAAGACTAATGTACAAATCATTCATCTATTTCACCAAATTTATAGTGACATTTATGCCCTCAACTCCTCTCTACCCTCTCGGAATGAAATGAGGGAATTCCTAGCCAACCTCTCCTTCCCAAACTTATCCAGTACCCAGAGTAAAAACCTTGTAGCTCCAATCAAGAACTCTGAGATCCACGAAGCTATCGATGATCTCAAGTTGGGGAAAGCTCCAGGCCCTGACGGATTTACATCTGAGTTTTATAAATCTTTTAAGACTAAACTGGTACCCATTCTTTCACAACTTTACAACCATATCACAAAATGTGGCATATCAGATAAATACATGAATCACTCCAGAACTATCCTAATTCCTAAAAACACCCTTGATACTACAAACGTAAATAACTTTAGACCAATATCAATCATGAATGTGGACATTAAAATCTTTACTGCTATTCTGGCCAACAGACTTAAAAAGATGATGCACATCCTAATCTCTCCTGAACAATCTGGGTTTACAACTAACAGACATACCTGGGATAACTCCCTAACCTTAGAATCAATGATAAGCATTACAAAAAAGGTAAGGAATCCTATCTATGCATGGGTAATAGATGCTAGGAAAGCTTTTTACAGGGTTAATTGGGATTTTTTATTCATAGTACTATCTTCTTTTAATATTCCATCTGAATTTATCAGTATTATTAAAACATTATATCACAATTCCTTCACAAAATTATACATTAATGGTCAATATTCACAACCAATAAAAATTGCGAATGGAACCCGACAAGGTTGCCCTCTCTCTCCCTTATTGTTTAACCTTTATATTGAACCTCTCTTTTTACTCCTAACCCAGCAAACACACCATTCGATCCCTAGATTATTTAACACAAAAGTGAGCCTAACCGCTTTTGCGGTTGACTTGAACCTGTACTTTCAGCATCCATTGTCCGACATGGGAAAGCTAGTTCGATCCCTGAATACCTTTGCTAATATAGCTGGATATCAGATAAATAAAAATAAATCCTTCATCTTCCCGATTAATCCCCTTGCACATGAAAGCTTTTTATTCCCAGACATATCTACTCGTATAGAGAATTCCCTTAAATACCTAGGAGTACAGTATGACCACACCTCTACGTCTATTTTACAGTCTAATTTATCCAAAACCTGGACTTCCATCTCCCAGGATATTTCAAGATGGCAAAAATTAAACCTCCCAATGCTTGCTAAAACCTCCATCATCAAGATGAATGTCCTTCCTAAACTTCTATACCTGCTTAACTCCTCGCTTTCTTCCTCTCCAATTTCGCTTTTTAATAAAATTCACAAAGCTTTCGCAAAATTTATATGGCACCCTAAATCAGTCAGGATTTCATATCTAAGGCTTACTTTACCGAAAAAGCAGGGGGGATTAGCAATGCCCAACCTACATTTATATTATAAAATTATTCAAGCGAGTAGAATTTATACTATTGCAAACTATCTACCAAACCCGAACACTTGGTCTCCGTTATGGGTTAAACTATGGTACAACTACACACTAACAAATAAGATCAACCCTAAGGCACTACCCTTCCTAAATAAATACAACCTCAAAAAATTGAATCTTCTCCCCACTCTTAAAGGACTATTAAAATCCTTCCAAGATTTATTCCAATATACTAAACTGGAAAATGCCCTTCTTCTATTCCAACCCTTCCATCTTAATCCGAATATAACCTTTAACAATGTAATGATTAAACTGAATGGTTTCCCCTTAATTAAAGATTTTACCCTATGGGATATTCATAAATATAAACTCTTATCTTTAACTGATTTACGAATGGCGTTGGGTTTATCTAAAAAGTATATCTCTATTCTGAGACAACTTAGAGAACTTACTCTATCCATAACTCATAACTTCCCGAGTACGGAGGAGGAACAGAAACAGGTAGAAACTCTTCTCCAGAACCTAACCTATAAGAAAAATATGATCTCAATAGGGTACAGATCCTTTTCTAACTTATTAAATCAAGGGAAAATTCTTTTGGCGGACTATTGGGATCATCAGGGGAACAATCTCATAATGAATCAGAAACTACTAGCTGTTAAACATACTCAGATGTTCTCCCCATATAAAAAACTTCTCTATACACAATTCATGATTTTTAACAATCTATACCTTACCCCGGTTCATTTAAACAAATTTGATCCCAATCACACCACTATATGCTCCTGTTGCTCACATCCACATACCGACTTGGTACATATATTATGGTTTTGTAAATATGCTTACAACCTCTGGTGTTCGCTTAAAATTTGTTTAGAGAAAATGGGATATCATAAATCTACACTCACCTGGGAAATGGCGCTACTACATATTACTAACGTTCACATGCCTAAAATCAAACTTCATGCCCTAATTGTTAGTTGTCTTTTGATTAAATATTATATTACTAAACACTGCACTGGATTCTCTGCCGTCAGGCGGGTCCTCGGTCGGCCGAATTCCAAAGTCTAGGTCCGGCGTCGGTTGTTGTCGCTTTCTCTCCTGACGTCAGTGAGGCCGGAGTATATAAGACACAGCCGACGCCATGTTCTTCAGTCTTTCTTGCCCCAGATGTCAGGTGCCCCCAGAAGGAAGGCAATACATAAATTATATATATATATATATATATATATATATATATATATATATATATACATGCAATGCAATATAATCCAAAATCAGTAGTTGCAAGCAAATAAACCATAGAAGGATAACCCAGTCAGGTTGTATGAAGAGGGGTTAGGCCCCATGCCTTTACCAAGTGGGGAAGGAGGGAGGGTAACCTGTACTGCAGCTGTATTAGCACTCGAACATCTACATTTATGGTAGGTACAAAACTGTACTATGTTCATCGTGCATACAGCTGCAGTAATCACAGATGGGTAGAGTCCCAAAGCTACGCACAGGGTGGTAGGTACTAGGTGGAACTGGGATGAGCCAGAATGCCCTGCAACACAGCAGTGGCAAAGCCTGCTCTAGTTTTGGAATATAAAGGCAGGTGGTAGTGTTTTGTGAAGGTATGTACAGAACTCCAAGTGGCTGCCTCCAAAATATCTTTGGTAGGAACTCCTCTGAGGAAGGCTGTAGAGGTAGCTGTGGCTCTGGTGGAGTGGGATCTGATGCCTGTGGGAACAGATTTCCCATGATAGGCATAACAAAACCGTATGCAGTGGCCAATCCACTTGGAAATAGTCTGTTTTGTAACTGGTTTCCCTTGAGCCCCTACAGCATAGGAAAAAAAAAGTTGTTCGATTTCCTGAAGGACTTTGTTCTGTCCAAATAATAATGTAGCTGCCTATGGATGTCTAAAGAGTGTAGCAGCCTTTCCCCTTTGTTTTGAGGATTGGGGTAAAAGGTAGGTAAGTGTATGGCTTGATTTAAAGCTACCCTGGATACCACTTTTGGCATAAATGACGGGTTGGTACGAAGGGAAACCCTGTCCTGATGGAAGATGAGAAAGGGCTGCACCGCCATGAGGGCCTGTAGTACTGCAGCTGTATTAGCACTCCAACATCTACATTTATGGTAGGTACAAAACTGTACTTTGGATCGTACTAAACTTAGATGGAAAGATTTTAAAATCTTAGCTACTCAGTGCATTCGATCTCATAAGCTGTTAATAAGTAATCCTGGTAGACGGAAATACTACCAGAAACTATGGGATTTCATTTTTCAGCTTTTATCCAATGATTAGTAATCTATAACAATTTTCACGTATTCCTCCTGATTACTTCAATATGGAACATTTGTAGTCTTCAGGGTGATTAGTAGTATATTAAGTGCACTCTTTTTACTTTGCTCTAATCATTGACTTGTTTCTTTTTATGTACACTTGAGAGAACTGGCACTTTTGTATATTGGTTGTTGTTGGATTTGTTTTGTTTTGATATGAAATAAATAAAGTTGTGTTTTTTAAAAAAAAAAATATTCTGGTGGCATCCCATAAGGCCTCCACTAGGAAGATTTACTGCAGTAAATGGAAAAGTTTCTCTATTTGGGCTTCTCAGAGAAACCTGGATCCTTTTACAGCCCCTGTTCCTGCAGTGTTGGATTTCTTAGCCAATATTTTTCAGCAAGGGGCTAGTTCCTCCACTGTGAAAGTGCAACTGGCAGCTATTTCGAATTTCCACTTCGGCGAAAACATGAATGCCCTGGCCTCTTCTAGAGTGTGTAAGGCTTTCCTTAAAGGTACCCTTCTTTTGCATCCTCCAATTAAGGACTCTGTCCCTCCTTGGGATCTTACCTTGGTTCTACAGGCTTTAGCTGCTCTCCCCTTTGAACCTGCAGCATCAGTAGATTTGAAGTTCTTATCTTGGAAGACAGACTTCCTAGTGGCTATTACGTCGGCTAGGAGGGTTTCTGAGATTCAGGCTTTGTCTGCTGTGCCCCCTTACTTGATTTTCCATAAGGATAGGGTTTCTCTCCGCACAAACCCTTCTTTTTTTTACCAAAAGGGGCTTCTGAATCAAACATTAATCAAACAATTAACCTGCCTGTTTTCTTTCCAAATTTTCAGAATAAGGGTGAATATAAACTGCATTTGCTAGATGTTCATAGACAACTTCATTTTTATTTACATAGAGCAAAGCCCTTCCGTAAGTCCGACCAGTTATTTGTGCCCTTTTCTAAACCCTTTCTGGGTAAAGCCATCTCCAAGGTTTCCTTAGCTAGATGGATTACACAATGTATTTTGCAAATTTACAAAGACAAAGGTCTGTCCCTGCCTGGTCCTGTTAAAGTTAATTCTACCAGATCTTTGGCGACTTCAGCTTTCTTTTGGTCTAGGGTTTCACTGGATGACATTTGCACGACAGCAAGTTGGGCATGGTCACATACCTTCATTTCTCATTATAAGTTGGATTTGAACTCCAGAGGGAGAGCATCCTACAGCTCTGCGGTGCTCAGGAATATCCTTCCATGAGGGCCACCTAGGAGTTTGAGTAGCTGGGGACCCACAGGTTGCAGATAATATTAAGTTAACTACTTCAGATAAAGAAGTTATGTACTCACCATAACGTTCCATCTGAGTAGTTACACTTCATTTTTCTGCAGCCGTCCCACCCTCCTTCCCCCGAACCTGCTTATGGTTTATTGTAAAGTTGAGTTGCTGATTAGTTTGAGTAGTGGCAAACTCAATCTGAGGGAAGGTAGGAGATGGTGATGAGTTTTGGGTAAGGGGGAGGAGCTTGGAGCTCGGAGCAGATGCTTGAAAAGTTGCCTGCTCGGATTCGATATGGATCCGAATACCCACAGGTTGCAGAAAAATGAAGTGTAACTACTCGGATGGAATGTTATTGTGAGTACATAACTTCTTTTTTCCCTAATATGTGCTGCATAGTAACAAATTAAATATAGTGAGACGTAAGCCTTAAAACACATGCTATAGATAAGGACTCCTTCAAATCTGGGGGTGAGGTGGCGTTTAATTTCAGTTGCCAGTGCAACTCCCTCTGTTCTACCATGTTTGTGGGTGTGAAGGAGCATTCAGGTGCCAGATGCAGGATAATCCTTCACGGACACAGGCAGCAACTAGTAGGTTTTTTAGTGCCATCAGAAGAGAAGGACCTCTGAGAAGGCTGCCTTTTTTTTGGCTAATTTGATCTCCAGAGCTCAGATAAGAAGAAACCCTTTGGATTATTTCTTTCCCTGTGTCTTTTCAATCAGTGCATGTTGTGTATACATTTTTGTGTGTGTGCGTCTTTAAGAAAGACAATAGTGCATCTTCTCAGTGAATGATTATTCTGTGTCAGGTAAGGTGAATAGTAGCACTAGGTAAAAGTGCTTACTGAGTGAGTTCTGTTGTGCTGGTTTATTAAGGCTGCATTGTGACAATTTTGTTTGATGTTTTGGGACTTAATTGCTGTGTTGCTGAGTTTCCATTTTTGCTTTAGGCTGAATATTAGTTTCTTAAGGGATTGTAACTCTTAAGTGTTTTATGGATGTTTGACAGACTTTCTGTACTGGAGCCATTTTTGTCAAGTTCTGTCCTTGCTTTGTGCTGCCATAATTGCGAGTAAATCTCTGCTGTTTTTTCCGTTAATTTAAGGCATTATTTTGAACTTTTTGACAGGAAAATTTCTATTTTCAAAAGTTTTTTTCTTCATATCTTTGTATAAAGAGTAGAATTAGTTTAATATTTTAAATGTGTTTTTTTAGTTTAAGTTGCAGTTTTGGCACTACAGTAGAACCTCCATAGTTGACCACCTTAAGTTGACCTAATTCTCATAGACCGGACATACACCACATGTAGTCAGTGGAAGACCGACCTCTGTATTGACCACCTATGTATCTTGACCACTTGGACTGTGATGCACAATATTAATTTACCCTCTGTAACTTAACCAGTTGAGTCCACTCTACAGTCGTATTATTTTTTTCTATTAAGTTTTTTTTATGTTTTATTATTACCACATGTTGGATTAGGCCTAGCATCCTATTTTTTATCACATGTTGCTGAAGATTTTTCAGCATGGACTGTTTTGAATTGTAGGTACATCCTACAGTTACTGAAAAGTTTTAGAGGTAATTGAGACATGACCCAAACGAAAGAACTCAAAGACCTGACATTGAAGGAAAAGGTTGATCATCTACATTTTCTGGAAAGCAGCAGCCAAAGAAAGATGGTGAAAGATTTTGCTGTCAGCAAAACCACAGTTAGCAACATCCAAAAACATAAACCTGAGCACTTGGAGAGATATGATAAGGAAAGTGGAGACCTACAGTAGAAAAGGAAGAAAACTTGCTCAGTGAAGTCAGTAAAGCCACATTAAGCTGGCTCAAATAAATGAGGGCAGTTAACGCCCAAATTTCTGGGCCGATCATCCAAGAAGTTGCTAAAAAATTCACACAGGAATTTGGAGTGGCAGATTTCAAAGCATCAAGTGGTTGTCTCTAGACATATAAACTGTGACACAAGATCTTCCAGAAAGTCATGTGTGGTGAATCCAATGAAGTTCCAGTAGAAGTTGTGGAAGAGATTAAAAAGTTCCTGGACTTTGCCAGAGGCTTCAAAGATGATGAAATCTTTAACGCTGACGAGTGCGGACTCTCTTTCAAGGTGATGCCTGACAGGAGCCTCATCATGAACGGTGACAGATGTAAGAGTGGAAAACTTTCCAAAAAACATTTCAGAGTTCTGGTTTGTGCTAGCTCAGCTGGAGAGAAACTAAAGCCCTTGATGATTAGTAAATCGGCAAAGCGACGCACATTCAAGACCCTAAAGCCCGAAGACATCCCCCGTCACTTGGAGATCAAACAAATGCTCGTGGATGACAGGTGCTCTCTTTGAGGAGTGGATAAGGAGTATCAACCGAGAAACAAAGAAACTGTTCTAAGTAGACACTTGTCCTGCCCACCCACAAGCGAATCATCTCACAAACGTGACACCGACATTTCTGCCTCCAAATATGACCTCAGAAATCCAACCTCTTAACCAAGGCATCGTCAAAACATTTAAAATGCACTACCAAGCCCAACTCCTGCAGTGGGTCATTACTAAAACACAAACCTATGGTCAATCTGTGGAAACAACTTCATCTGCTGCATCAGTTAACGCTCTGGATGCTGTCCTCTGAATCGGTTCTGCATGGAATAAAGTTCATCCAGAAATGATACAGAAGTGTTTCAAGAAAGTTGGATTTGTCAAAACCCAAGAGCATGATGGTTTGGCCTCATCAGACAGTTCATCTCCCATGGCAGAATTCGAAGGAGTAGATTTTGAAGGTTGTGTTGCAATGGATAATGAGGTGGGAACCTGTAATGAACCTGACCCAGAAACAGTTTTCCAAGCGATATTGACCACAGTACAGACCAGTGTAAAAGTGCATGAAACAGCTGATGAAGTGGAAGAAGCAAGTGAGGATGAATCAGAAATTGCAGATACTCCAAAAGAGGATGTCAGGCATCTGATAATGCAGTTGAAGTCATTTGCTGTGGCAAAATGCCCAGATATGCTGAGTGGTGTAGCTAGTGGTGAGAGTGCTTTCTCCACTTGCTTTTGTAATAAGAATAAGAAACAGACCAAGATTGACTCTTTTTTTTCAGAAAGAATGATTAAACCATGAGAAAACAGTAAATGTATTGATTTTGTATGTTACTGTATGTATGAGTTTACTGTGTTTTGATTATGTATGATTTTGTATGATATTCTTTAATAAAAGCTGTACAAGAAAGTAAAGTACATGTATCTGTACAGTAGGCCTAGTTCCTTATGTTGACCAGTTTGTTACAGTCCTGTGGGTGGTCAACTTACAGAGGTTCAACTGTATTTTGTTTTCTGACAGGAATTTTTCTTGAGTTTAAATAGAATTCCTTGTATATGGCTAGTTTACATGGTGCTTATCTTGTGGGGCTGAAATTAGCCATTTATTGTGCTTTTATTTGGGTTTTGATGGTAGGTGGTGGTGCTTATTGTGTGTCCACTGCATTGCTGGGTTTTTCTTCAGTACAGTATTCTACTTGTTTCTCTGTTTAAATAGTCATTACATTGCTATTTTAAGGGACAATATGGGGGTGTTTTCCCTTTGTATACTGGGAGCACTGTTTCACCAGTAGTTTGTACTGCCCCGGCTACTTTTTTGCCCCCTGTTTAAACGCACTCTGAAACTCTGCCCCCCCCCCCCACCAAACCATCTATCTCAGCTCTACACCTACAAAACATAAAAGTAAAAAAAAAAATATATATATATATATATATATATATATATATGCCTCAGCTTATGTGACTCAGCAGTAGCCTCAGCCAAGAGCAGGGTATCAGACCACTTGCCGTTTTACTTCCAGGTCCACTGGTGTGGTACTGGTACCACAATTGTGTGTGACACAAGAGTCAGACAATTCCTCTGGGGCTGTACCACTTCCTGGTTCAGGTGTGGGAGAACCACATTCTTTAGGTACAGCGGAAGTCAGGGGAGCAGAGTCCAGTGTTAAGATTGATAAGACCCCCCCCCCTCCCCTGGGATTCTCCCACTAGTGTAGTGCATGTAAGAAGAGTCAGCAAACCCACCATGCATGTGATCAGCAGTCTGTTTCACGTTTCCTACTTGAGTTGGTGGCAGTGGCTAGATACATTGTTCGGGTACTTCATTGTGGGGTGCATACCCGGGTTTTATTTATTCTATTTATATTTGTTTTCCGGGGTAGAGCACCTATCTCCATGGACCTTTTTAAGACTCCGCCCAGGATCGGTGTCCGGTTAAGTGGCTTGCTCAAAGTCTCTCAGTTCGGCATTGGAGGCTGAGGGAACCAAACTTGGCATCACTGCCCCACAGGAAATCATTTCTTAATCATCTAAGCCAATTGCCAGACAGACAGGGTTGATAGTAACGCTGGTGCTTCCAGCCTCTGCTTTTTGCTGTGGATCCTGATTTTGAGGGGGATTGTGTGTCTGAAGGTTCTGACCTATGAGTCAACTCAGTTTGTTTCCTGTGATGATGATCAGATTCAGGAAACCGAACAGATGATTTATTTTTGCCAGATGCTATCTAGATTTAGGGATGTATTTAATTGGGATGATGGTGGTAAGTCGTCATCTGTCCCTAGGAATTGCAGGGTCTGTGATCCTTTGGCGGCTGAGGAATCAATCCTTGAGTGCATCCTACAGTGATCCAGCATTGGTGAATGTTTTAAAAAGTCATATAGTTCTCTGAGGCTTTCCTTAAAAAAGTGTTAAGGAAATTTAGAATTTCCTCTGCCTGGCCATGTCTCCAAGGCCTCTTGTCTGCAGGCCCTGCTTCTTTTTTTCCCCGCCACCGTTTCTAATAAAAAGTCTGTCTTCTATAAATCTGGTCCCTCATGACAAGCTAGACAAGCGGCTAGAATCTTGGGGGAAGGGCCTGGCACGGTCCAGCATGGTAACATTTAAAATATTTAATTATCAAAGTTTTATGTGGAAATTTGTGTTGAGATGCATGTGTTATTTAGAAAAGTTTGTTGCACTGTTGCCTGTTGCAAAATGTTTATGTAAAATATACTGTTTCCAATGTTTCTTACGTGTCAAAAGATGACAATAGTGTCATCCCCGTCTAATGTACTCATCTCTTGAAATGCATCTTTCAGTGGTGATGAGGTATGCTTGCTTGTATTATCAGAATTTTGTGATGACTTAAAAAATAACATTTTAAATGCTCTGGTTGAGCCTCTGTGTGTGTGTGTGTGTGTGTGTGTGTGTGTGTGTGTGTGTGTGTGTGTGTGTGTGTGTGTGTGGTTCTGCAGCTAATCAGATCCTTAAACATTTGGATGGCAGAGGTAAATTGATGCAAGGTGTGTCAAAAATGTTTCATATTCCCAAGTTTTCCCCTAATAAACAGGATAATTTTTGTCAGCCTCTCAAACAGAAGTCCCAGCCTAACAAGCTCTGAGTTAAAAGGAAACCGCAGAATGACAGCTCCGCCAAGTCCAAGAGGAAGAGCCCCTTTTCTAAAGAGGATACCCCCAACTTATGACTTTGCTGAGATGAGGCACCCATCTTTTTCAATTTCCTGTTGGGTGCTACATCTCTCATGTTGTCTCTCAGCAAAGTAGCATGGCCATTGGTTGTTTCGACAAATGGATCCTCAGCATTGTGGGCAAGGGTTACCAGTGGCAGTGGAAAGACCATCCCATCACAACAAAACTATTCCAAGCAGGGTCAGGGTTCATTCTGCCTGGAACTTAGCATCATCTGTGGATTTTTGGAAAGAGCTGGACTCCTGATTTTGCTAATAAAGGGTGAATGCTTTCTCCTTACTTTGGATGTCCACAGGCAGCTGCCATTTTATCTACAGTGCAGAAAGTCTTTCTGAAAAGAAAGTTGTTTTGCTACTTCAGGCTGGGTTTGAAACTTAAGTTTCACTGTCCAGGTGGTTGTCAGAATCTGTGTTTACATTTTAGCAATAACTGAACATTACTGTACAGACTAAAGGCTGCTTATTTATTAATTATTTGTTTTTTCTGACCGGGAAAGTTCGACTAGGCAGAGCCCATATTCAGCTGAGGCCTGGGGAAAAAAGCTCTATCACAATGCATTTAACAAGTGGATTTCAGACATTTCACAGAAAACAGTTCATAAAAAAGGATTATTATTATTATTACTACAAGACAACTATGTACAGTAAAGTCCATACAGTTCTTGTAGCTCTAAGATCTTGCAGGAAATAAATGGACTGATACTCTTGAAGGGGAAACATAGAGAAGTTTAGTGTTCTTACTTTTCAGAAAAGAAAGGTTTGCAAGGAGTTCAAGATACGTAATGAAATAAGTTATAAAATTATGTAGGAAGGGAAATTTTAGTATTGTGTAGGTTTGTGAAGAGTTTAGGAGATGTAATGAAATAAGTTATAAAATTGTAGGAGGGGAGGACAGAAGGTAGTCGTGTATAAGATGATAGTAATAGCATATGACGGAGAGAGCATGATATAAGGTTAGTACTGTTTAGGCTGCTTGTTCCAAATTGGTGTATCTATAGGGTGTATATAGGTTTGTAAAGTAGGTATACAGGGGATGCATAAGAGAGGTAGAGTGATGGGTGGGGGGCAGTTAGAGAAAGATAAGTGTTTGAGGGGGTGAAAAGGGCTGTATTGATTCAACTGCAAGAGTGAATGTTTGTAGTGATTCAAGTAGAGGAGGGCAGAAAGTTTGTGATAAACAGAGTTTCATGTTTTCACTAGAAGTTTTAACCTGGTAATGAAGATGAGCATGAGTAAGTATTGTTTGAGTTGGATTTTACAGCTTGTGAGTCTGTCATTTTTACTTGTGTAAGGATGACGTTCCAAAGTTTGTAGATGTAATAGGAGGTATAGTGAGTTCCCAGTTAATTATTTGCTTTAGTAGTGCTTAGTAGAAATTTATCATCAGAATGGTGAACTCTTGGGTGTAGGGCAAATATGTTTTTTAATGTAGAGCATTTTTCTGGATAATATATCAGTTTTGTATGATGTAACTAGCTGAGAATACGTTATGTAGTTAAGCCTTAGATAGCTTAACTGTTTTTAAGGCTCAACAGCGGTGAGTTTGGTTTACAGTGTTGGTAGCAAATTTAGCACTTTGTTGTAGCAGGAATCTAGTTTGGATTTTAGTGCAGAGCTTAGGTTTGTAAGGATAGGTGAGGCATGTAAAAGGGTTGGAAGCAAATAGGATGAAGCTAGGGTTTTTCTTGCTGGGTCTGTAAGGTACTGTTTTACCCTGTAAAGGGAGCCACATTTCTGATGGGTCTTATTAATTGTTTGAAGAATACGTTGATCAAATTTAAGATCGTCTACTATTACAATGCTTAGTATGTGGTGCTATCTCAATTTTAGTAGTATTTGCAGATGTAACCAAGAAAGATTGTTTATGATTAAAATAATGTTTTGAGGTGAAGTATCAGTTTTGTTTGTTGTAATTAAGGATTAGGTGTGAATTAGCCAAGTTTGCATTGAACAGAAAAAAGTGATTTATTGGAGTCTGGATACTGTTGGGGTTATACATATTTACTTGGTCTTTGGATGTGTGAAGCTTGTTCATAAAAAATATTAATGATGGGATCCTAGTGTGGATTGCTGAGGGACACCTATGGTAACTGGAAGAGAGGTCCTGTTGCCATTTGACTGCTTGCTGCCTTCCAGATAGATAACCAAGAAACATTTAAGGGAGGATTGAGAGAGAGACCTATAGAAGAGAGATGAGCCTTCTCCAGGAACTTTTTATCATTGACACTTCTGCTGCAGCAGCTTGGTTTACAGTACATACCTTCTCTAGGCAGTATAAGTCGGATTTGGTCTCAAGTTCAAGGACTTCCTTTGGATTGTCTATCCTCATGGGTCTCTTGTCATGATACCACTCATGTATTTCAGTGGCTGGGGATTCTGATCCATCAGTCAGGTGGACAGACAAGATGAATAGGATATGAAAGTTATGTATTTATCTGTATCGGTCCGATGTGAGAACCCTCCCTCCTTACCCCTTCCAGTTATACCTGTGAAGGATCTTAGGCTAGTTCCTTCAGGGAAACAGTAAACACTACCTTACAGTTAGTGACAAACTCTGTCTGAGAGAGCTTCACACACAGTTGCATTATGGGAAGAAAAAATTTAGCAAATCTGTAGGCTGATTCATAAGTTTTGCCTGATGGGCTCTGGCAAGCAGCCTGAAGACCCACCAATCTTGACTGGAAGGACAAGAATGAAAGGCGGCCACTAGCATCGTGCAAGTAACGTAACTTTCATGTATTCCTTCCTTTGTTTTGTGATGTGCACCATGGCTTAACATACCAGTATGTGTGCATGTCCTCATAGACTTTTTTTTGTGGCTCATGTACTTTAGATATCGATTCTTCCTATCATTTGTAGAAATCCTCAGCACTGCAACAAGTGTCTGTGTAGCCATCAGATTTTCAGCCATGAACTGTACCAGCAGTACCTTTATTGTCTGTGGGAAGAGTATTGTGAGGATATTTGCCACAAGTGCCAACACTTCTACTTGGCCACCAGCTGTCAAAGAAAGGAGAAATTATGTTATCCCATTGTGCAGAGGTGGTGGTGGTCAAACTCTGTGCTCAAGGAGACTGGCAGGAAGCCCCAAGCACAGGAATATCACGACAAAAGGGCAGGCACTCAAAAGCTAGGGCTTAGGCCTAAACCTCCTCAAGGTAAGTCCAATGTTTAGGTGCTCCTTCAACTGGTGAGCTCACCCTTAAGTGATTAGGGTTTGAACCTTAATGAGGGACCTTGGAATTAGGGGAGACACTGCCTCATTTCCCATCATGGGTGAATGGTGCATTGTTGCACCTTATCGCTGGACATTCAGCTACAGCCTATGGACTGCTAACCTGATCCTTACGATCCGTCATTGGAGCCATCTAGTCATGCGTCAGGTGTACTCTAGGCAGGTACCCTCCTCTTGTAGTTGGTGTCACTACCCAGATATGCCAGCGGGTCCTGGGGAGAATCCTTTTGGCCTTCCTGTGATAGATTTCAGTTCTCCATACCTGGACATAAAGCAGTTTGTTTGATATGAGTTGGAGTCATAAGTGGAGGACTGTACCATTAGAGACTTTGGTCTGATTCGCAGATAAGCTTTTCTCCCACCTTACTCCTCCCCAGCGATCAGCTGTGTTTCTAAGTCTTCCACATCCAGTGCCCCACCCCCCCTTAAACTCATGTGCATGCGTATGCACTGATTATGGTAGCCTCTCACCTTCATGCTCTTTTCTGATTCGCAGAATTTTGAGGCCTCTGTCATGAAAGACTAGGGTAGTTAGTATATATGCTTTCTATTTTCTGTTGAGTAACTTTTGCTTTGCAATACCCTCGGTATTATAAATAAACGATTAGATTGGCCCCAGACCTTTTTCTTTCCTTCAGAAACATCTGGCAGTTTCTGAGGAAGAAGCCTAAGAAATCTTGGCTTTTCCCCACTCCTGGAGCCTTCGGTTTGGCATGCTATTAGAGCAACCTCATCGCACTTGATTCTGCCCTGTTAACCCAGAAAAATAATGCAACTCTTTGCAAGGTGTCACCTGAATGAGCATATCAACTTACTAAGCACCCTAGTGCAAGGAAGCATTGTCTGCCCATTATTGGCCATAGGCAGTGGCATTACACACTCACCATTTCATACCCTGTTAGAGGTGTACAGGTTGGCAGCTGCTGTAAGAAGGGGCTTTCAAGGGAATGTTCCTCACCCTCCTGAATTTGGCAAGACAAAGGTAGCATTGGGAGGTGGGGGGAAACTGAAGCACCCAAAGAAAAACAACATATATGGTGGGAGGGCACATGGACTCTGGATGGAAAGCAGAGAGTTAATCCAGCAAACCTGATGTTCTTCATGTTTCACTGTTGCAGTCATCACACTTGGGTTATCTACCTGCAGGTAGCCCTCAGTCAGCCCGAATACCAGAGTCTTGGGATTTCTGTGTCGGATGCTGTTGCCTTTTCCATGACGTCAGGGGTATAAAACATGCAGCCGACGCCATTACATCAGCTTTTCTTGCCATGCGGGAGCCCAAAGCAGTTCACAAGTGCCAGTCGGCCGCTACCTGAAATTTTCATTGTTCGAGTTTCAGACCTGAAGTCTTCTAAAGCTAAGTACCCCATTGAGGATCCTTTTTTCTTGCTCTATCCATTGTCACAAAAAGTTAACAATTGTCTTGCCTATGGAAAGCAAATACCTCACAGAGATTTTCACTCTTACTGCGTCACCTGTTTAGGCCCAGACCACGACGTTCCTCGCTGTAGGTTTTGTGCTCTGTTTCGGGAGTCCGGTATGCCACGAGATGCTTCTTTGACTATGGAACCTGCGGATGTCTCTACATTGGATGAGTCCAGAATGGCTGTGCAGGCACCAGCTTCTGAGGGCGTATTCCGACCATCCCGATGTTTGTATTTAACTGACATCTTCGTTTTTGACTAAAACTACCGAGTTTCTCAGGCCCAGAGTTCGTAGTACGCCTAGTAAACTGAAAACTAAAGTGCATGCTCAAGCTCCCATGCCACATAAACAAATGCTTAAAATGGCTAAAGACCTTATAACTTTAATTAGGGAAAACCAGCCTTCCCCCTCTATAAGGCAAAGGATTGATTTTCATTATGATTCAGTAGACCGTGAGTATGATGGCTCTGATCCCTCTGATTACTTTCCCTTATCTACCTATGAGGATTCAGATGCAGAGGATTACATTCCCTCTGCCTCCCCCCCAGAGAACTTTTCTTTTGGTGAAACCTTGCATACCTTAAGAGAGCATTTCCACTGGGAATGCCAGGACTGCCCACATTCCAAAAAGAGACTCGGAGAATTTTTAGACTTGCCTCAGCACAGGCCTCTAGCTATAACCCCTGTCCTGGATATTGTAGATGATGTTTTCATGGAATCCAGTTTTACTCCTGATTCTTTACCACCAGCTCTTAGAAAGCCTGTCAGGTACTACAGAGTACCTGACTCTCACAGATTTCTTTTTAAGAATCACACTTTGGATCCAGAGACCTTTTCCCAGGGACCTAAAGGTATTAAGACTACTACAGCCAAAAATCCTACCCCTTCAGACAGGGATTCTAGAGATTTAGACGGGGTAAGAAGGTATATACCTCTGCAACTCTTGCCATAAGGGCTTTAAATTACCAGATGTTCATCGTGTTTCACTGCTGCAGTCATTACACTTGGGTTATCCTGCCGTCAGGCGGTCCCGCAGTCGGCCAGAGTTCCAAAGTCTTGGTCCGGCGTCGGTTGCTGTCGCTTCTTCCCTGACATCAGTGCGCCAGGGGTATATAAGATGCAGCCAACACCATTTTCTTCAGTCTTTCCTGCCGCGCGGTGCCCGAAGCAAAAGCAGTTCGCAAGTGCCGGTCAGCCGACTCCTGAGATTTTCACTTCGAATTTCAGAACCGAAGTCTTCAATAAAGCTAAGTACCCCGTTGGGGAAACTTTTTCTTGCCTCAGACCGATGTCAGTAAAAGTTAATAATTGTATTTCTTGTGGGAAGCAAGTACCTCATAAGGATTTTTATTCTTACTGTATTCCATGCCTAGGCTCAGACCATGATGTCACTAGTTGTCGGTTTTGTACTAGATTTAACAAGTGCACTATTAAACGTCGGTTTGATTTTGCTCGCCATTACTTTGGACGAAGGTTCAATTATACCATGCCGTCGGAACAGCCGACGACCGGAATACACAACAAATGCAAAGACAAGGATAAGGACAGGCATCCGAGGCCCAAAACTGACGATGAAGCCTCATCTAGGCCAGTCGCCGGTTCGCCGGCTCTCAGTGAGGCGCTTATGCAGCCCCTGACACCCGCTATCTCAGAGCCACAGGCCGCCTCCAACTCCCACGTGGAGATGTCTAGGCCTCTGGAAACTCAAGGTATTGGGCCTACGGAAACTAACCCCTCAGATGGGTCCGGAGCCACTGAGCAGGCATCGGCTTCTGATGGTGTTTTCAGACCTTCACAGCTTACCATCAAAACTACAGCCAAGTCTAAAACTCCATTAAAGACAAAGAAGCAAGTACAGCATTCACCTGGACAGGCCTCCATGCCTAAAAAACAGATGCTCAAAATGGCCGAAGACTTAATTACTCTAATCAGGGGTTTCCATCTCCCTCCTGATAAAAGGCCTAGGCAGGATACAGACTATGATTCCTCTGACCAGGTTTCCATTTCTTCTGATTCCTCTTCAGACCAGGGATACTCCTTACCCCCTATGAGGATTCTGATGCTGAAGAATCAATTTCTTCAGCCTCTCCTCCTGAGGATTACTCTTTTGGGGAAACTTTACATACCATGAGGGAGCATTTCCATTGGGAGGGCCAGGATTACTCAGAATCCAAGAAAAGGCTCAGAGACTTACTTTTATTGCCTCAGCACAGGCCCCTTGCTATTCCGCCAGTGTTAGATATTGTGGATGATGTGTTCTGTGAATCCAGTTTAAATCCTGATTCTTTGCCCCCTGCTCCAGTCAAGCCAGACAGGTACTACAGAGTCCCTGACTCTCACAAATTTCTTTATAAAAACCTGTTGCTGATCCAGAAACTATTTCCCAGGGTCCCAAAGGGGTAAAGGCTTCCACGGCTAAAAATCCAGTTCCCTCTGACAGGGATTCTAGTGCATTAGACAGATGGGGGAAAAAAGTTTACACTTCTCAACTTTAGCAGTGAGGGCTTTAAATTGCCAGTTTCACATGCTTAAATACCAACAATATTTAATGTCTCTGTTAAAACAGAAAATGCTTACAAGTTCAGAACATCCTGACTATAAGGAAATGCAGGATTTATTGCATGCAGCTGAACAAGTGGGAAAACATATACTCTGCAATGCGGTTTTGATTCATTAGAGGCTTCTTGTAGAGCAGCAGTTACAGGATCTGATTCAAAGGCATGCTTGGTTAAAAGAACAAGGTTTACCTGATCATGTTAAGGCAAAATTATTGGATGCTCCTTTACAGCAGGATATTTTATTTGGTGTTAAGGCAGAAGAGGTGTTAAAGAAAATGGAGGATAAGGCAAAATCTATGCAAACAGTGAAGGATTTCTTACAGGTACAGCCACCTCGATTTAGCAGAAATTGGCCTTCAAAAAATTGGACCGCAAAGAGGCAGATACAGACACCCAAGAGGCAGATCTCAGCCCCAAGGCTCTTACAGACCACGACAGTGGGGTGCTTCAACCCCAAAAGGAGGGGAAGACAAGTCACAACCTTATAGGAAACAGTCCCAATGACTTCCCCTTCACATGCCAAGCACTTACCTTTTGGCAGCTCCCTTAGGGGGAAAACTAGCACTTTTTTCACAAAATTGGCATATAAATCACCCAAGACAAATGGGTTCTGAATATTGTGTCTCAAGGTTACAGGTTCCACTTTCACACTTTACCAAGGCTAAAAGGAATGCCAGACCTGCCACAAAATCAATGGGCAGAGGCACAAAAACAAATTACAGCCCTCATGGACATGAGAGCTATTCAAAAAGTGCCACAACAGGAACAAGGACAAGGATTTTACTCAAGACTTTTCCTGGTCCCCAGAAAGGACAAAGCCTGGAGACCCATACTGGATCTTTCTACTCTAAATACTTACCTGGATGTTCCGAAATTCAAAATGTTGACACTACAGCAGCTTCTTCCCATGCTGGGCAAGAAGGCTTGGCTTGTTACTTTGGACCTCAAAGAGGCATACCTGCATGTCCCTATCAGACAAAATTGTAGAAGATACCTCAGATTCATAGCTGGTTCAATGCATTACCAATTCTCTGCACTGCCCTTTGGCTTATCTACTGCGCCCAGGGTCTTCACAAAATGCCTGGCACCAGTAATTGCATTTTGCAGACAAAAAGGAATCCAAATATATCCATACTTGGACGACTGCCTTATTCAAGCAGAGAGCAAGGACATTCTTCTAAAGCATCTGGCGTTTGTAAAAAGGTTGCTAATTTGCCTAGGGTACACAGTAAACAAAAAGAAGTCAAAACTTGTGCCCTCACAAGAGATAATATTCCTGGGTGCCAGCTTAAATACAACGGCCCAGATGGCTTATCTCACGCCAGACAAGCAAGGACAACTGACTCAGTACTTTCAATTGATGGCAACAAAAACCCAACTCCCTGCAAGAAAAATTCTGCAGGCCTTGGGGGTTCATGGCATCCTGCATACTACTAATACCATATGCCAGACTGCATATGAGCAAATTACAATGGTACCTAAAAAGTGTTTGGACTCAACACTGTCACAGTTTGGAAGCAGTAATACCACTTATTCCCTGCCTACAACAGGAGTTTCGATGGTGGGCATAGGCATGTCATCACAACAAGGGACAGCCTTTCACTCTACCCACAGCCAGACAGACACTAACAACAGATGCTTCGGATTACGCCTGGGTAGCACACATGGCAGGAAAATGTATTCAGGGCAAGTGGGCCGCAGACCAAATGCATCTTCACATCAATCAAAAAGAGATGCTAGCTGTACAAAATGCCCTAACAGCTTTCAACGACTTTACTATTACTAAAAACAGACAACACCACAGTTATGTGGTACATAAACAAGCAAGGGGACACTCATTCTTATCCCCTCTGCAGACAAGCCATGACCTTGTGGAACACAGCTCTAACCTATCAAGTTCATATGCAAGTGCAATTCCTGCCAGGAAAGAAAAATACACTGGCAGATGACTTAAGCAGAAACATCATGGATCCTCACGAGTGGAAATTACATCCACAAATATTCAGCATGATAACACAAAAATGGGGGAGCCCAGACATAGATCTTTTTGCCTCCCCAATGAATTGCCAACTACAGAAATTCTGCACAAGGACTTACCACACACAAGCATGGAAAGTGGATGCTCTCTCATTCAGCTGGAAAAGCCTAAAAGTTTATGCCTTCCCACCACTGCCTCTCCTTTCAAAGGTACTCCTAAAAGCCAGACAAGAAAAGCCAAAAATGATCCTGATTGCCCCAGACTGGCCACGCCAGCACTGGTACCCAATCTTAAAGAACTTAGCTCAAGGTCCACCATGGATTTTACCTCAAATTCCACATCTTCTGACTCAACAAAACACTCAGATCCTGCACAGCCAGCTCAAAACATTAAACCTGGCTGCATGGCAGATTCCTTAGTCAAGCAGACAACACCTCTCGCTAAAGTTGTTATGGATGTCATTTTGGAGGCCAGGAGGCCTAGCACCAGGAAATCTTATTCAGAAAAGTGGAAGAGATTCTGTGCCTGGAACCAGGCTCAAATCTTTGATCCTGTTGTCCCAAATATTCCTCAGATATTACAATACGTAACTGAGATGCTGGACAAAGGCCTATCCTTTTCCTCCATTAAGATCCACGCCTCTGCCATCTTGGCTCATTACAACACAGATCCTCCTATTTTCTCTCATCCATTGCTAAACAGTACCTCAGAGGGGCTAAAAACATAAGACCGCCCCAGAGAGCACCAACACCAACTTGGGACCTCAATTTTGTCTTGGAAAAACTAACTTTACCTCCTTTTGAGCCAGCCAATTCAGCAGAATTAAAATGTGTCATGGAAAACTGCTCTGCTTCTGGCAATAACCTCAGCACGAAGAGTCTCAGAGTTACAGGCACTAATGGCAGTGGAACCTTTCATCATTTTTCACCAAGACAGGGTTTCTTTAAGAACAAACCCTTCATTTATGCCAAAGGTGGTATCCAGTGTGGCTCTTAACCAAACTATTCACTTGTCAACTTTTTATCCAAATCCCCAGAATAAAGGGGAGAGACTTCTGCATTCATTGGACATACACAGACAGTTACGTTTCTACTTGGACAAAACAAAAGCTTTCAGGAAACCTGAGCTATTGTTTGTAGCATATGTTGCAGGATCACAGGGAAAGGCTATTTTCAAGCAGACCATTTCAAAGTGGATAGGACACTGTATCCGTTTCTGCTACACACAGCATGGGAAAACTGTACCTAGCAACATTAGGCCACATTCCACCAGGGCAACCGCTACTTCCACTACCTACCTTAGAGGAGTACCTACTAAAGATATCTTGGAAGCTGCAACTTGGAGTTCAGTGCACATCTTTACCAAACATTATCACTTGCCTCTTTATTCTAAATCCAGAGCTGGCTTTGCCACTGCAGTGGTGCAGGGCCTCATAGCCACCCCAAATCCTCTATAGAACCAGCCACCCTACCTCAGCTTTGGGATTCAACCCAAGTGTAATGACTGCAGCAGTGAAACACGGTGAACATAGTACAGTTTTGTACCTACCATAAATGTAGATGTTCGAGTGTATTCACTGCTGCAGTCCAGGTTGCCCCCCCTCCATCCCCTCTTTCTTAGCTGGGACTTATCTATACCTTTCTACCCTATACTACCTATGTGGTGTATTTGCTGGTAACTGAAGGTTTTGGCTTTACTTTTTATGTATGTTTTATTAGCAATATGTATTGCCTACCTATTTGGGGACACCTGACATCTGGGGCAAGAAAAATTGAAGAAAATGGCGTTGGCTGCATCTTGTATACCCCTGGCACACTGACGTCAGGGAAGAAGTGACATCAACTGACGCCGGACCAAGACTTTGGAACTCTGGCCGACTGCGGGACCGCCTGAGGGCAGGATAACCCAAGTGTAATGACTGCAGCAGTGAATACACTCGAACATCTACATTTATGGTAGGTACAAAACTGTACTTTCACATGTTGAAGTACCAGCAGCATATTATGGAGCTAATTAAACAGAAAATGTTGCTTCCAGATTGTGCAGAGGGTAAAGATTCACGAGTTAAGGCATTCTGCAAACCAAGTTAGTAAACATACCTTGCAGTGTGGCTTTCATGCCTTAGAAGCATCTTGCAGGACTGCTGTCACTGGCTCTGTACTGAGAAGGCATGCTTGGCTGAAAGAACAAATCTTGCCAAACCATATCAAAGCAAAATTACTAGATGCTCCATTAAACCAGGAGCGTTTTTGGCAGAAAAGCAGAAGTTGTTCTTAAAAAGATGGAGGAAAAAGCTAAATGTATGCAAACTGTTAGATTTCTTACAGGTACAGCCACCTAGGTTCAATAGGCATTGGCCTTCAAAAAACTGGTCCTTTCCAGACCCTCTCGGGCCTCCTCAGTTCAAGCCCAGGGGCAGCAGACCACCAAGACTACAGTCTCAGGGTATGCAGAGATCTAAGCAATGGAGTGCTCCCACCTCAAAAACAGGGAGTGGTACGCCACCCCCTTATGGAAAAAGTTCACAATGACGTGTCTATCATTCTTCCCAGCCATGCCCAGGTACTTGCACCCCTAGGAGGAAAACTCACCCTGCATGCTAAAAAATGGGATGTCCATTACCCAGGACCAATGGGTCCTAAGCATTGTATCACAGGGATACAGAGTCTACTTCCACTCACGGCCACCCCCAAGAGGGGTGCCAGACCTTTCTCCAAACCAGTGACAGAGGCTCAAAAGCAAGTACTTTCTCTTCTCAGTATCAGGGCTATTCAACTTGTTCCAGTAGAGCAAAGGGGACAGGGTTTCTATTCCAGACTGTTCCTGGTGCCCAGAAAAGAAAGCTCATGGTGCCCTATCCTGGATCTGTTCATTCTCAACACCTCCCTGGTGGTCCCAAAATTCAAAAGGTTTACACTACAACAGCTGCTTCCTATGCTACCCAAGTCACCCTAGACTTCAAAGAAGCTTACCTCCATATCCCCATAAGGGAATCTTGCAGGAAAAATCTACGTTTCAGGACAGAGGCTCTATGCTCTATCAGATGTTATTCGTGTTTCACTGTTGCAGTCATTACATTTGGGTTATCTGCTTGCAGTAGCCCTCAGTCGGCCTGATCAACAAAGACTTGGGTCCTGCATCGGTTGCTGTCCCTTCTTCCATGACGTCAGGTCGTCAGGGGTATAAAACATGCAGCTGACGCCATTACATCAGTCTTTCTTGCCGTGCGGTGCCCGAAGCAGAAGCAGTTTGCAAGTGCCGGTCGGCCGACTCCTGAAATTTTTGTTTTTGAGTTTCAGAACCGAAGTCTTCAACTAAAAGCTAAGTACCCCATTGGAGAAACTTTTTCTTGCGCTTAACCGATGTCAGTAAAAGTAAATAATTGTATTACTTGTGGAAAGCAAAAACCTCATAAAGATTTTCATTCATACTGTATTCCTTGCCTAGGCCCAGACCATGACATACCTCGCTGTCGGTTTTGTGCCTTATTTAAACCACAAACAATCCGTCGTCGGTATATTTACGCTTCTAAATATTTTGGTGCTCGGTTCAATTATCCTGATATGTCTTCGGTCAGCCATCCGACTACAGATATTCCGAAAAAACGCAAAGATAAGGACAGAGACAGGCCTCCTAGGTCCAAAGCTGGCGACGACGCTTCTCCTAAGCCAGTCGCCAGTTCGCCGGTACTAGTGAGGCACTTTCGCTACCCCTGATACCCGCTACTTCTGATTTGCAGGCCTCTACTAAAACCCATTTGGAGTCTGGTATGCCGCAAGATGCTTCAACTGTGGAACCTGCGGATATCTGTACCTTGGATGGGTCCAGAGCCACTGTGCAGGCACCGGCTTCTGAGGGTGTATTCAGGCCTACTGACTTGTGTATTAAACCGACGCCATCTTCTTCTTCTAGGCCTAAATCTCGAACCATGCCTAAAAAACTGATGCCCAGACCCGCATGGTCAGGCCTCTATGCCTAAAAAACAGATGATAAAAATGGCTGAAGACCTATCAGAGGAAGCCAGCCTTCCCCCTCTAAGAGACCTAGGACTGAGTTTGTTTTTGATACTTCCGACCAGGATTCTTTATTTTCTGTTTCCTCTGATGACCAGGATTTACCTTTATCTACCTGTGATGATTCTGATGCTGAGGACTCCATTCCCTCTGCTTACCCTCCCAGAGGATTTCTCTTTTTGCGTACTCTGAGGGAGCATTTTCGTTGGGAAAGTCAGGATTTCTCTGATTCTGAAAAGAGGCTTAGAGATTTCTTACTCCTGCCCCAGCACAGGCCTTTAGCCATGCCTCCTGTACTAGACATTGTTGATGATGCATTTGCAGAATCTAGCTTGGCCCCTGACTCTTACCTCCTGCTCCCAGGAAACCTGATAGATATTACAGGGTCTCTGACTCTCACAAGTTCCTTTTCAAAAATCCTACTGTGGATCCTGAGACCTTTTCACAGGGGCCCAAGGGCATTAAAGCTACTACTGCCAAAAATCTTACCCCCTCTGATAGAGACTCCAGGGCCCTGGATAGATGGGGTAAGAAGGTATACACTTCTGCAACTTCGGCCATTGGGGCCTTAAACTGCCAGTTTCATATGTTAAAGTATCAGCAGCATATTATTGGATTGCTTAAGCAGAAAATGATGTTTCCTGATTGTGCTGAAAATAAGGGTTTACAGGATTTATTGCATTCAGCTGAATGGGTTGGAAAACATGCTTTGCAAGGTGGTTTTGACTCTTTAGAGGCATCTTGCAGGGCTGCTGTAACTGGGTGTGTACTTAGAAGGCATGCTTGGCTTAAGGAGCAATCCCTACCAGATCATGTTAAAGCAAAATGATTGGATTCTCCCCTAAACCAGGACCACCTGTTTGGTAACAAGGCAGAAGAAGTTCTTAAAAAGATGGAAGACAAGGCAAAATTTATGCAAACTGTTAAAGATTTTTTACAAGTACAACCTCCTAGATTTAGTAGGCATTGGCCTTCCAAGAATTGATCCTTTCCTCCCTCTTCCAGACCTTCTCAGTCCAAACCTAGATCGAGCAGAGCTCCCAGGCTGCAGTCCCAGGGTATGCACAGGACTAAGCAGTGGGGGGCCTCCACTTCCAAATCTGGGAGTAATAAGACTCCCCTCTATGGTAAACTGTCTCAGTGACTTCCTTTTAAAAATTTCCAAGCACTTATCAACTGACTGCCCCTTTTGGGGGAAAGATTGCTCTTCATGCAAAGAACTAGGAACTCATTACCCAGGACAAATGGGTTTTAAATAGTGTCCCATGGATACAAATTTCACTTCCACACTTTGCCAACACCAAGCGGGTGGCCAGACCTACCCCCAAATCAGTAGGCAGAGGCCCCAAAACAAGTACTTTCTCTCTCAAGCATGTGGGCTATTCAGTTGGTACCAGAAGAGGAAAAGGGACAAGGTTTCTATTCGAGAGTTTTCCTGGTACCCAGAAAAGACGATTCATGGCGTCCTATCCTGGGCTTGTCTACTCTAAACACCTTTTTGGAGATTCCAAAATTCAAGATGCTGACTCTTCATCAGTTGCTTCCTATGCCAGGCAACGATACCTGGTTGGCAACACTAGATTTAAAAGAAGCATACCTGCACATCCCAATCAGGGAATCTTGCAGAAGATACATACGCGTCAAAGCAGGTTACACACACTATCAGTTCTCTGCACTGCCCTTTGGCTTATCTACTGCGCCCAAACTGCCTATCTCCAGTTATTGCATTTGGCAGGCAAAGAAATATTCAAATATACCCATACCTGGACGATTGTCTAATTAAGGCAGAAAGCCAGGACATACTTTTGAATCATCTGGCCTTTGTACAAAGGGTTCTAACTGTCTGGGGTATACCATAAATGAAAAGAAATCCAGATGGCTTTCCTCATGCCAGAGAAACACATTCATTTGACAACCTACTTCAAACAAGTGGCCACAAAAACCCTGCTATCTGCAAGACAAATACTACAAGCCTCGGGATTCATGGCCTCCTACATTCTTCTAATTCCATATGCAAGACTGCATATGAGGAAACTACAGTGGTATCTAAAAAGCCTATGGTGTCAACATTCTCAGGATCTAGAAGCAATGATTCCTATCTTACCTTGCCTATGCCTAGAGTTCCATAGATGGGCAGAGGCCTGCCACCAAAACAAGTGACTACATTTCACACCACCCCCTGCCGCCCAAACCCTAACAGACACATCAGACTATGCATGGGGCGGGGGAGCCCACCTGGCAATGAAGTGCATTCAGGGCAAATGGAACCCAAGTCAAATGCACCTGCATATCAATCAAAAAGAAATGTTAGCTGTACAGAATGCTACAGACACATCAGACTATGCATGGGGCGGGGGAGCCCACCTGGCAATGAAGTGCATTCAGGGCAAATGGAACCCAAGTCAAATGCACCTGCATATCAATCAAAAAGAAATGTTAGCTGTACAGAATGCTTTGACAGCCTTCAAGGACTACATTCTTCCAGGACAACTAATGGTAAAGAAGGACAACACCACTGTTATGTGGTGCATAAACAAGCAGGGCGGTGCACATTCTTACCCCCTCTGCAGTCTAGCCATGGCATTGTGGAACACAGCCTTGAGCTACCAAGTGCACCTACAAGCTCACTTCCTGCTAGGAAAATTAAATACACTGGCAGACGGACTAAGCAGAAACCTCATGGACCCACACGAGTGGAAACTGGAACCAAGGATTTTCAACATGTTGACATGCAAATGGGAGAGTCCAGATATAGACCCGTTTGCCTCCCCCGAGAGCTACCAATTGGACAAATTTTGCACAAGGACTCCCCACAAACAGGCCTGGAAAATGGATGCTCTGTCCTACAGCTGGAAAAAACTATCAGTCTATGCCTTCCCCCTCTGCCTCTGCTCTCCAAAGTACTACTAAAAATCAAACAGGACAAACCAAGGATGATTTTGATTGCTCCAGACACTGGTACCCCCTCCTGCGCAGAGTGTCACGGTTATCCCCATGACACCTGCCTCAGATTCCTTCCCTGTTGTTTCAGCAGGAGAACCAGATTCTGCACCCTCAGCTTCTAACACTGAACCTAGCAGCCTGGCTAATTACGTAATCTCTCCTTTACTATCCCTCAGTAAACCTGTGATGGATATCATTTTAGAGGCAAGGAAGCCTAGTACTAGAAAATCTTATGCTGAAAAATTGAAAAGATTCTGGGCCTGGAACCAATCTCAAGGGATGAGCACAGCAGCGCCCAATTTACCTCAGATTTTACAATACTTAACTGAGATGCTTCACAAGGGCCTGTCTTTTTCCTCCATCTAAATTCTCGCCTCCGCCATTTCAGCTCATTATAACACAGAACCTCCTCTCTTCTCTCACCCACTGCTCAAGCAGTTCCTCAGAGGGGCCAGAATTTTGAGGCCACCCAGGAGAGCTCCAACCTCAGCCTGGGACCTTAACTTTGTTTTGGAAAAACTCACTCTACCTCCTTTCGAGCCAGCCACTACTGCAGACTTAAAATTTCTTTCTTGGAAAACAACTTTCCTTTTAGCAATCACTTCAGCAAGAAGGGTATCTGAATTACTGGCCCTTATGGCAGTGGAGCCTTTCATCATCTTTCATGCGGACAGGGTCAGAACCAGCCCATTCTTCATGCCTAAGGTGGTATCCAGTGTGGCTCTTAATCAGTCCATTCATTTTCCAACCTTCTTTCCCAATCCACAGAATAAAGGGGAAAGTATACTGCATTCCTTAGATGTGCACAGACAACTTAGATTCTACTTGGACAGGACTAAAGCTCAAAGGAAATCTGAACAACTGCTGGTGGCATTTGCTGCAGGGGCAGAGGGGAAGGCTATTTCAAAGCAAACCATTTCTAAATGGATAGGCCATTACATTCATTTCTGCTATACGCACCATGGAAAACCGATCCCACAGGGGATCAGATCTCACTCCACCAGGGCTCCATCTACCTCTACGGCCTTTCTCAGAGGCGTCCCTGCCAGGGACATCCAAGAAGCTGCTACCTGGAGTTCTGTACATACTTTCACCAAGCATTATCATTTGCCAATTTTCTCTAAATCCAGAGCTGGCTTTGCCACTGCAGTCTTGCAGGGCCTTATAGCTGGTCCTAATGCTATCTAAAGTCTTCCTCCCAACCATAGCTTTTGGAATCTACCCAAATGTAATGACTGCAACAGTGAATACACTCAAACAACTACATTTATGGTAAGTGTACACAACTGTTCTTTCTCTGCACTTCCCTTTGGCTTACCTACTGCGCCCAGGGTATTCACAAAGTGCCTGCCTCCAACCATTGCATACTGCAGGCAGCGAAATATTCAAATTTATCCATACTTGGATAATTGCCTGATTCAGGCAGACAGTCAGGAATTGCTACTTCAGCACCTGGCATTTGTTAAGAGACTTCTAACTTCTCTGGGGTACACCATCAATGAAAATAAATCACATCTAGTGCCCTGCCAACAGATTGTATTCCTGGGAGCAAACTTGAACACAAGTTCCCAGATGGCATTCCTCAATCCAATAAAGCAGGTTCATTTCACAAACTACTTCAAACTAATGGCCACCAAGACCCAGCTATCTGCAAAAAAAAAATACTGCAAGCCCTAGGGTTCATGGCCTCATGCAGTCTACTAATTCCATATGCAAGATTGCATATGAGTGAACTTCAATGGTACTTACAAAGTCTCTGGTGTCAACAATCTCAGGACTTGGAAACACTGATTCCTATCATTCCTTCTCTAAGGGCAGAGTTCCTTTGGTGGGCAGAGGCTTGCAACCACAACAAGGGGACTTCCTTTTACTCAACACCTCGCCGCCCAAAATCTGCCAACAGGCGCATCAGTCTATGCATTGGAGGCTCACATGGCAGGCTAATGCATTCAAGCCAAATGGAACCCAGGACAAATTCACCTACACATAAATGTTAGCTGTACAGAATGCTCTGACAGCCTTCAAGTACCTTATCTTTCCAGGATAGCTCTTGATAAAGACAAACAACACCACAGTTATTTGGTACATAAGCAGGTGGGAGCTCATTCCTACCCACTCTGCAGGTTAGCCATGGCCCTGTGGAACACAGCCTTGAACAACCAAGTGCACCTGCAAGCTCAATTCCTGCCAGGCAAACAAATTCACTGGCAGACAACTTAAGCAGAAAGCTGCTGGACCTACACGAGTGGAAACTGGAACCCAACTCATTCAAACTTCCAATCAACAGGTGGGGACCACCAGAGCTGGACCTCTTTGCCTCCCCCAAAACCATCAATTGATCAAATTTTGCACCAGAAATCTTCACAGCCAAACATGGTGAGTGGATGCCCTATCCTTTACATGGGAAGACCTCTCAATGTATGCCTTTCCCCCTCCTCTCAAAAGTACTACTCAAGATCAAACAGGACAGACCAAGGACAATCCTTATTGCACCAGACTGGCCACACCAGCACTGGTACCCACTCCTACACAGTCTGACAGCAGTGCCACTCTGGCACCTACATCAGACCCCCTCCCTGTTGTCCCAGCAGGAGGGACAGATTCTGCATCCTCAGCTGCAAACTATGAACCTTGCAGCCTGGCTTATTCCCTGAACACACCATCAGCAACCCTCAGCAAACAGGGGCTGGACGTAATCCTTAGATCCAGTAGGCCTAGTACTAGGAAATCCTATTCAGAAAAATGGAAAAGATACTGTTCTTGGAGCCAGTCTCTAGGAAAGGACGCTGCCATGCCCTCCTTACCGCTAATTCTAGATTACCTAGCAGAGCTGCTCCACAAAGGCCCTTCCTTCTCATCATTTAAGATTCAGGCATCGGCCTTCTCAGCTTATTACAATACGGAGCCACCTCTCTTTTCTCTCCCTCTGATTCAACAGTTCCTGAGAGGAGCTAACTATTTAAGACCCCCGAGGAGAGCTCCTACCCCTGCCTGGGACCTTAACTTTGTACTGGTAAAGCTCACGCTTCCCCCTTTCAAACCTGCTGCTACAGCAGAGTTAAAATTCCTCTATGGGAAAACAGCCTTACTTCCAGCCATCACTTCAGCAAGAAGAGTATCTGAGCTACAGGCACAAATGGCTGTGGAACCCTTCATTATTTTCCAGACTGACAGGGTCTCCATTAGGACTAACCCATCAATGTTAAGTTGTCAATCTCGCCTTCATTCTTGCTGGATGGGTTCGGAGCCGATCCCCGGCTCCGACTCGGCCAATACTAAAGCTCGAGAGCTAATTCCACCGGCTCGAGGCTCCCCTATATCCCACAATGCTAGGCGGTAACTACTCAGATCTCGTTTGCCGCTATAGCTGACGAGGTGCGTTTTTCTACCGGCTCAGGCAGGTTAGTTCAATTTTACCTTTAGGTACTTCTAATAACCCCTTTTTTATTTTTTATACATATTCTTTCAGTTTAATTTAAGATTTAGATCAATCGACCCCTGTTTGTCGAGCCCCCTTCCCTTTTTTTCCCTTGTTCTAGGCCTTCGGCCCTTCCCTCACCCTAGTCCTTCAGTAGATTAGTGTTGTAAGGGCTTGTGTGTGTGTGTGTTTGTGCATTAATCTTAATAATTTATTTTAATATTTTTTTCTAAAGAGAGTGTCTGGAGTGTGTTTGTGTGTGTGTTAGGCTCTCTTTTCTTACTATGTCTAAAGACAAGGTCTCAGGCTTCAAGAAGTGTGACTCATGCTGTCAGAAAATGTCTCTGACAGACGGTCACACTTCTTGTGTGTATTGCCTGGGGCCTTTGCACCTGCAGGACTCTTGTGCCTTTTGTCATGGATTTAGCCCTAGAGTCCTGCAGGAACGCAAGAATAAGCTTATCTTGCGGGGCTTATTAAAGCCTGAAGGCCCCCCGACTCAATCTGTGTCGGGGAAGCCTTCAAGAACTTCCAAGCAGTCGGCTCCTGCTCCTGAGTCGACTGCTGAGAAGTCTAAGTCGGCTTCGACATCGGCTCCGGCTGGAGCCGATGTTTCTAAGCCTCATACTGTTACCTCGGCTCCGGCTGGAGCCGAGGCTGATAAAACTTTGTCGGTTCCGATACCCTTATCGGAGCCACAATTGAGAAAGAGGTCCAGATCCCCCTCTATCGGATCCGTGCACTCGGCGCCAGGATCCCCTCTTCTTTCGGAACGAAGTCACAAAACTCATTCCTCACGGTCTTCCAGATTATCAGACCATGACTTGCAAAGGGTAGTGAGTAGACTTTTCAAGTCCGAGGCATTGGCCCAAATGCTGCATAGCCCGTCTCACCAGTCAGTGGCTATTCCCATTCCCCAAAACATTCCTCCTCCGACTCCTTTGAGTTCGGAGCCAAGTCTTGTCGGAGCCATGACTGTCGGTGCGTCGGATCCGATACCTTCCATTTTGGCTCCGTCGTCTGCTCCGATCTCCTCTTTGGAGGGATCTCGGCGCCGAAGCTTCGTCGGCTCAAGGGGCGAGTGGCATCGACCCTTGTCCGACCCGCCTCCCTCTCGGAGCTTCAAGCGTTAGGAGTTCGGCTCCGACATCGGCTTCGAGCCGTCTCTGTCGGTGCCGGGAGGTCCTTGTCTCTTCGGAGCGGGGGCCTCGGGCCTTGCCTGACAGGGGTGCCTTCGAAGTCATGCGGAGCGTGCTAGAACCAGGTTCTGTCCCACAGTCAGCTCCTTCAGCCCCTCCATCTACAGTGCCTGCGGTGATTTCTACTCACCCCCTTGTCTCAGACCGCAGAGAGCCAACTCCTCAAGATTCCCCATTGGGAATTTCCTCCTCTTCCGAGGCCTCTCCTGACCCTGCAGGAGATCCCCCAAGGAAGAGGCAGTGCAAGAGGAAGCACATTGACTCCCCTGTGTCTGTCACCTCTGACACTGACTTAGAGGAATCCGAAGGGTCCCCTCGATCCCCCTCTGAGGATGTCTCCTTTGCTGACATCCTTGAGATCCTGAAACAGAGGGGGAACTGGCCAGCCCTCAACCCTTCGGAGGATGAGTCAGTGTATCTTGAGGCGTTTGGTTCTCGCCCTTCTACCTCCTGGGTGTCCCCTCCCTTTGACCCCCTTATGGAAGTGGTGGTAAGGAAGGCTTGGACGGCTCCTGACTCAGTGGAACGCACCCCGAGGAGACCATCCAAATTTATTACTGCCCCCAGAGACAAAGAGTTTTTATCCAAAGGTGTCCCTGTTGATGCCATGGTGGTGGCTGCGGCCACAAAGAAGGAGTTAGCTGATCCTTCGGTTCCTGTCCATCCTCCTAATAAGGAATCTAGGACCATGGACAGGTACGGCAAGCAGATGTTCTCATCAGCGACCTTTTCAATGTGGTCGCTGAACTACTTATGCCACTTCACTCGTCTCCAAAGAGATTTACTCAAGGATATGGGTGAACTGATGAAGGATCCTACTGCTGAGGGGTTCAAAGACACACTGAACTCCCAGTTTGCAACCCTAAATTCCATCGTTAACTCCTCCATGCGGCTGGTCTCATATGCAGCAGATGGGGCGAGTAGAGCCGCAGGCACAGGCGTTGCCTTACGACGTCACGCCTGGATGCGGCTATGCAACTTTGCGGACCCTTTCAAGGCGTCCTTCACCAATTCTCCCTTTGATGGATCATCCTTGTTTGGTCCACAGGTAAAGGATACATTGACCAGGTGCGAGGTAGAAGGTAAGACTCTCTCTGCTGTAGGAGTCGGTTTTTCTACCCCTTCTAGACCCTATCCCAAAGGTCAAAGGGGAGGAAAGATGTGGTCCCGCAAACAATCCCAGGGAGTCTCATCTGATGCACAAGGCCGATTCCTCTCTAGAGGCAGAGGGGGGAATAATAACAGACGCCGCCCTAGAGGCAGAGGAGTCCGCAAAACCAGGGTAGCAGAGAAATGTTCTCTGACAAACCCTTTCAGCACCCCTGAGGGGCTGCCCGGCTGTCCACCTTCGGAGGCAGTCGGGGGAAGGTTATCACTGTACCCAAAAGCCTGGCTTTCCCTTACTCAAGACAAATGGGTACAGTCGATCATATCCGAGGGTTACAAAATTCCCTTCACTCACATCCCAACCCAACCAAAAAGATCCCTTCCAGATGTTCCACCCGGTCTAAGGGAACAAGCAGCATTAGAAATGTCAAAGCTGCTATCAAAAAGAGCTATCCAATCAGTCCCGGCAGACCAGCAAGGATCCGGAATCTACTCCAAATTCTTTTTGGTACCAAAAAAACCAGGGGACTGGAGACCCATACTGGATCTCAGCTACTTAAACAAGTTTGTCAAAAAAACAAAATTCCGGATGGTCATGCTATAGTCCATTCTACCCTTCTTGGGTCAGGACAATTGGATGTGCTCGATAGATCTTCAGGACGCATACTACCACATCAAAATGAACAGACGCTCCAGGAGATATCTCCGCTTCAGGCTGGGAGCCAGTCACTACCAATTCAGGGCCCTGCCCTTTGGTCTCACTACAGCCCCCCCGTGTGTTCACCAAATGCATGGCAGTGGTCACGGCTCACTTGAGACGTCAAGGATTCCAGGTGTTTCCGTATCTGGACGACTGGCTCCTTACTGCCACCACCAGACATCAGCTTCTCCTATCCAGGGATTTCACCATCCAATCTTGCCAAGCTCTAGGCATTTCGATAAATTTCGAAAAATCTGCCTTGTCGCCTTGTCAGTCTATTGTCTTTATAGGCGCCACCTTAGATACACTGAATCTTTCAGCCAGACTCGCAGAGCAGAGGGTGTCAGACATTCGGAACCAAGTGTCCCTTCTCTTACAATGCGTCAAAGTCAAAGCCAAATTGGTGTTGAAGGTACTAGGACTCATGGCAGCAGCTATTCCCCTTCTCCCCTTAGCTCGCTTTCACATGAGAATCCTCCAATGGATGCTGTTTACTCAATGGTCCTTTCAACAGCTCCCGATGTCCCATACTATATTGATAACTCAAGCATGCAAGAATCAACTGTCTTGGTGGATCACATCACCTCAACTTCTCCGAGGAAGACCCTTCACTCTCCCCCCCCCCCCCAGTCGCCACGTTGACAACAGACGCCTCCCTGATCGGGTGGGGGGGGGCATTATCAGGGCAGGACAGTCCAGGGCACTTGGCAACCTTTCGAGTGCCACTTGCATATAAATGTCTTAGAGATGAGAGCAGTGCTTTTAGCGTTGCAAGCCCTTCACGACTCTCTTCCCACTGGGACTATTGCAATTCAAACGGACAACATGTCCGTAGTGTGGTACATCAACAAACAAGGCGGAACCAGATGATACCCTTTATGTCGAGAGGCACTCAGACTTTGGCAATGGGCGATCTCTTCTCAGCGTTTTCTGATAGCAACGCATATTCCCGGGAAATCCAACGATGTAATGGGATCCTATCTCGCCTACATTCATAACTGATGGGCTCGGAGCCGATCCATCGGCTCCGACTCGGCCTACTAGTACACTAGAACGAAGTCTCTTATTGGCTGGGCTACCCTCTATCTCAGGATGCACCACACCTGCTTCCCCAGATCTCGTCTGCCGCTTTACAAGCTAGACGTGGTCTCGACTTGGCTGGAGCTAAGTGTATTTTCATTACCTTTTTCTGGTCTTTGACCTTGGGTTTTCTTCACAATTTAATACAACAGCTGATTTAACGGCTATTTTGTGTTTTTTTTGTGTGAGTGATTGAGTGTTATTGTTGATACTTGTATATCGTTGGTCGGGCGAGGCCCGTTTAAGTTAGAGGGCCTTTGCCCTTCTTAGTGGAGTGTCTGTGTTATTATTTCCCTTTTTTCTTCCGGGCAAAGCCCGTTTAAGTTAGAGGGCTTTTGCCCGTTGTTGTTGTGTTCTTTCCTGATTGTTATTTCTCTTGTGAGGTAAATCTCTCTCTAGAGAGCTCGTGCCCTTTTTTTCTCGCACTCTAACAGTTTGGTGTTCTTAGTCACTTCTGTTCTTGGCGCAAAATTTGGGTATTCAGTAGTGTTATTGCATAGTGTATAGGCATGTCTAAAGAGCAAAAATCAGGGTTCAAAAAGTGCACTAGGTGCAATTATAAAATGTCTATTACAGACAGTCATTCTATATGTGTGTATTGTTTAGGACCAAAACATTTGCAGGAGACATGTAGTGTGTGTCATGCTTTTTCTGCTAGGGTTCTTCAAGAACGAAAAAATAAATTGATCTTGAAGGGTCTTATTAAGCCCTCTTTTGAGGAAGCTTTGGATTCATCTTCTACTGCTTCTAAAAAGAAAAGGTCGTCGGCTCCGACAAGCCCGTCGGAACCGACTGCTAAGAAGCATAAGTCGACCTCTTCTTCCTCGGCTCCACTGACTTCGGAGCCGAGGGTCGAAGGGTCTGCCTCGATGCCTCTTTCCTCGGCTCCATTAGTTTCGGAACCGCAGATTGGAGTATCGAGAGGCGAATCACCCCCATCGGTCCCGATGGTTTCGGAGCCGGTGGAGGTGTGCAGCTCAGACTCTTCCCCCTCGGCTCCAGCTCCTTCGGCCGATCCTTATTCGTGCTGTGCGGATCCGCCGATAGTGTTGGAGCCTTTTCGGAGCCGGTCCCCTACATTGTCTGAGCCGAGAGGAAAGTCATCTCGACCCCTGTCTACTTCCTCTAAATCCTCAAAACTGTCGGATTCGGATTTGGATAGGGTTATTCAGAGGCTTTTCCAGTCTCCAGTTTTTGCACAAATGGTCTCGGCTCCGGCCCAGTTAGCTTCGGCCGATCCCCTCAACACTCGATTCCTCCTCCAACCTCCTCGGAGCCGTTGGAGTCGGTGATGGTGGAGCAAGCGGAGCCGGTGGGTCGGAACAGAGACCTCCTCGAGGTCTATCGGCACCGACCATTGTTCCTACCCTGTCCTCGGGTTCAGGGTTTGGTACTGGGACTTCCTCAGCCGGGGCCGAGGGGAACATCTTGGGACTGGGTGCCTCGGTACCTAGTCTTCCCCTCGGAGCATCGGCTGCCGGAATTCCTAGTGCCGTCGTGGCCTCTCGGCCAGTGATCTCCATGGAGTCTGGAGGTCCTGCCTTTGAGGCCATGAGGAGCGCGCTGGCCATGTCCTTGCCGGCTCAGCAGGCTTCCACCTCACCGTCCCTAGACCTGGAGACTGGTGCTTCTGCCGTACTGCAGTCCCATGACAGCGGGGCCCCAGGGCCTGAGGATACCCCCGTCAGGGGTTCCCTTCTTCCGGGGGGTCCGTCCGAAACAGCTTTGGATGAGCCTCCACGGAAGAAATTGTGCAAGAGGAAGCACGTAGACTCCCAAGATGAGTCTGTCACATCAGACACTGACCTTGATGACGCGGAAGGGTCCCCAAAATCATCTTCGGATGATATCTCTTTCTCGGATATCCTTGAGATTCTGAGACAGAGAGGAGATTGGCAGGCCAAAACCCCTTCCGCTGAGGAGTCAGTCTTCCTCAAGGCCTTCGGGGCCCAGCCCTCCGCCTCCTGGGTTTCTCCGCCCTTAGATGAATTGCTTGATTTGGTTTCTCGAAGGGCTTGGGAACACCCTGATTCTGTGGAACCGGTGCCTGCAAGACCGAATAAATTTCTTTCAGCCCCCCCTCAAAAGGAATTTTTAACAAAAGGAGTTCCTGTAGATGCAATGGTGGTGGCATCTGCCACACAGCAGGACGTGGCAGAGGCTTCAACGTCTATCCACCCTCCTAATAAGGATTCCAGGAGCATGGATAGGTACGGGAAGCATACCCTTTCTTCAGCGGCCTTTACTTTACGGTCGCTGAATTACTTATGTCATTTTACTAGGCTCCAAAGGGACCTCCTTAAAGAGCTAAGTGAGTCCCTCACAGGTAATCTACCTGAGGCGCTAGCCCACACTGTTGGCGCCCAGATGACTACCTTATTTTCCATTGTGAACTCGTCCATGAGGCTCATCTCATGCGGCCGAAGGCGAGTAGAGCGGGAACAGGCGTCGCCCTCAGGAGACACGCCTGGTTATGCTTGTGTTCATTTGCGGAGGCCTTCAAGTCTTCCTTCGCCGACGCCCCCTTTGATGGATCATCCTTGTTTGGACCCAAGGTGAAGGACACACTGACTCGGTGCGAGCAGGAGGGCAAGACCTTGACTGCCGTTGGGGCCCGTTTTTCCGCTCCCTCTAGGCCTTACCCCAAGGCCCAGAGAGGAGGGAAAATGTGGTTCAGGAAAACTCAGAGGTCTTTCCCTACTCCACCTAGTGATCCCCCCTCTAGAGGCGGGGGGGGGGGATTCAGGAAGACGCCACCCCAGAGGCGGCAGAGGCCCCCGTAACTCTGGAGACCGCGATTCCTTTCGTGGTTCTTCCTACACTCAACGTCCCTGAGTTGGTGCCCGACAGTGCAGCTCCGGAGCCAGTCGGGGGTCGTTTTGCGGAACACCCACAAGCTTGGGAAGCTATTACCAGCGATCAGTGGGTGCTCCGGATTATAACCAGAGGCTATCTCATTCCCTTCATCAAGCCCCCCCTTCCCTTAAGGGAAATCCCGGACGTGCCACCCAGTCAGCGGGATCAGGCAGCAATAGAGGTTTCAAAGCTGCTAGAAAAAGGAGTCATCCAGCCTGTCCCCACCGATCAGATCGGATCAGGAACTTACTCAAGATTATTTTTGGTGCCAAAAAAGACAGGGGACTTCAGGCCCATTTTGGACCTCAGTTCATTGAATCGTTTTGTGAAAAAGTCCAAATTCCGAATGGTCACCCTTCAGTCCATTCTCCCACTATTGGAGAAGGATGTCTGGATGTGCTCCATAGATCTCCAGGACGCTTACTATCACATTCTGATAAGTCAAAAATCCAGGAGACATTTACGCTTCCGCCTGGGAGACAGTCATTTCCAGTTCCGAGCACTGCCCTTTGGTCTCACCACAGCCCCCAGGGTGTTCACCAAGTGTCTGGCAGTGGTGACTGCTCACCTGAGAAGTCTAGGATTCCAAGTGTTTCCATATCTAGACGACTGGCTCCTTACTGCCACCTCCAAGCATCTACTATTTCAGGCGCTCATGGCCACGGTCACCTTGGGCCGTTTCCTGGGAATTACTTTCAACTGGCAAAAATCTGTACTACAGCCATCTCAGCGTATTACCTTTATAGGCGCAGAGTTAGATACAAAAAGGATGCGCGCCTTCTTACCGGCAGCAAGAATTCAAGTTTTGCAGAACCAAGTCAGATTCTGCCTCCCCCTATCAAGAGCTCTGGCCCATCTGATTCTACAGGTGTTGGGCTCGATGGCATCAACTATACTCCTAATCCCCTTAGCCAGACTCCATATGCGGGTGCTGCAATGGCTTCTGTCGGTTCAATGGTCCTATCAGGAACTCCCCTTGAACCACTTAGTTATGATTACGGAGAGTTGCCGTCGAGATCTGCGTTGGTGGCTCCTCCGATCCAATCTCGACCAGGGGCGACCCTTTATTCCTCAGTCCCCCGTTGCCACTGTGACCATGGACGCCTCCCAGGTAGGGTAGGGGGGTTATTACCTGGACAGGTCTGTCCAAGGCACATGGCAACTCCAGGAAGCGCATTTGCACATCCATATCTTGGAGATGAGAGCGGTACTCTTGGTGCTACAAGCTCTCCATCACGCTCTCCCGCAAGGTCCGATTGCTATCCTATCCGACAACATGTCGGTGGTTTGGTATATAAACAAGCAAGGTGGGACCAGGTCATACCCACTGTGCAGAGAAGCCATGAGACTTTGGCACTGGGCGGTAGCTACCAACCGCTTTCTGATGGCAACGCACATACCGGGGAAATCCAGTGTGATTGCGGACAGACTAAGCAGGACCATCCTGTTACCCCACGAGTGGTCCCTCAACCAAAGAGTGGCTGCGAAAATCTTCGCCAACTGGGGTCTCCCTTGCTGCGACTTGTTTGCCAGCCCCCACAATGCGAAGTGCAGAGAGTTCTTCACTCTGATCCCCTCTCAGGGACAGATTCCCAGGGACGCTCTAACCCACATTTGGCCCCCCGGTCTCCTTTATGCCTTCCCTCCGGTTCCCCTCCTGCCGAGGGTGATACAGAAGGCAATTTACCTGGAGAGCGAAATGATTTTGATTGCCCCGCACTGGCCTCGTCAGGTTTGGTTCCCCTTCCTTCGGAGGTATGCGGTAGAAGGTCCGTGGTTTCTGGACCCGGTGCCGGACCTGTTGACTCATCAGTCAGGACAGTCTCACCCATCTCTCAGGTCCTTGAGGTTGGCGGCATGGTTACTCCGCTTCCATCCTTAGTCCAAGACAATTCCCTCTCCGAGGTGATCCACATATTGTCTTCCTCTCACAAACCTTCCACTGTCAAACTGTATTCCAGCAAATGGAAAAGGTTCGCCTTCTGGGCTCAGCAACGAGGTATAGACTCTCTTACCGCCCCAGTATCTGAGGTCTTGAATTTCCTGGCCTCTCTTTTTCAGTTGGGCTCTTCAGTTTCCACGATTAAGGTTCAACTAGCGGCTATCTCTAATTTTCATGCTTCTTTTGAACCTTCATTAATGTCTCACAAACTTTGCAAGTCTTTCCTTAAAGGAGCGTGGCTCCTTAGGCCCCCGATATCTCATCCTGTTCCCCCTTGGGACCTAAATTTGGTTCTAGCTGCCTTAACTGCCCGCCCCTTTGAACCAGCTGCTACCTGCGATTTGAAATTTCTGTCCTGGAAAACCACCCTTTTAGTGGCCATAACTTCGGCCAGGCGGGTTTCAGAGCTTCAAGCTCTTTGTTCTGACCCTCCTTATTTGATATTTCACAAACATAGAGTGTCCCTGAAATTAAATCCCTCCTTTTTACCAAAGGTAGCTTCTTCTTTCTGCATTCAACAGGCTCTAGAGCTCCCTGTATTTTTTCCCCGAGTTTTCCAATAACGCAGAATATATCCTTCATCAGTTGGATGTCCATAGACAACTGCGTTTTTATTTGAATAGAACTGCTCAGACGCGGAAATCAAATCAACTGTTTGTTTCCTTTGCAATAAACAAATTGGGTCAACCAGTAGCTAAAACCTCCATAGCTAAATGGATTAAAGATTGCATCTCTTCCATTTATTCACAGGCTAACAAAGAGCTTCCCTTTCCAGTCAGGGCTCATTCTACCAGGGCAGTGGCTACTTCTGTAGCTTTTCACTCCAAATTATCAATAGATGATATTTGTGCTGCGACTACCTGGACTTCTCCGCACACTTTCATTTCTCATTACAAATTGGATGTGGTTTCTCGAGGCAGGGCTTCCTTTGGTTCCACAGTTCTCAGGAGTGTTTTCCAATGAGCTACCCGGGATTTAGGTGCTAGGGACGCTGTCCCATCAGTTATGAATGTAGGCGAGATAGGATCCCATTACATCTATTAGTTATGTACTTACCATAACTTCGGATGTATGGGATCCATCTCGCCTACATTCATACGTACCCACCCTCCTTCCCCCTTCCATTCGGATTTAGAGGAGATGTAGTTCCATTTGGAGATCTTCTCTTGAAGAACTTTAGTTGGTTGTAGTAACTACTATTTTTTCTGTGTTGCATGCAAGTATGAAAGCGAACAAACAAGATCTGGGGAAGCAGGTGTGGTGCATCCTGGGATAGAGGGTAGCCCAGCCAATAAGAGACTTCGTTCTAGTGTACTAGTTGGCCGAGTCGGAGCCGATGGATCGGCTCCGAGCCCATCAGTTATGAATGTAGGCGAGATGGATCCCATACATCCGAAGTTATGGTAAGTACATAACTAAAAGTTATTGCAGACAAATTGAGCAGAGCAATTCTCATGCCACACAAGTGGTCTCTAAAGAAATCAGTTCTAAAAGAAGTATTCCTAAGATGGGGCCAGCCTTGCTGCGATCTTTTTGCTACTCCCCAAAACAGCAAGTGTCACGACTTCTTCACTCTCTTCCCGTTACCAGGCCATCCCACCAGAGACGCTCTAGTCCACGATTGGCCCCGGGGACTTCTGTATGCCTTTCCCCCCTTTCCACTAATATCTCAACTAATTTAGAAAGCCATCGCCTTGAGAGTGACAATGATCCTCATTGCCCCTTACTGGCCTCGACAGATATGATTTCCCTTTCTTCATCGTTACCTTTTGGAGCAGCCTTGGCATCTGGACCCAGTACCAGATCTGATAACCCACCAATCGGGTCAGCTGCACCAATCTCTGTCTTCTCTAAACCTCACAGCGTGGTTTCTTCGATTCCAACCTTAGCCAGGCTTCCCTCAATATCTCGCTCGGTCCGAGATATCTTGATAGCCTCTCATAAATCTTCTACCCGGAAGATTTATAGTAGCAAATGGAAACGCTTTTCCTTTTGGGCATCATCGAAAAACATAGATCCCTTTACTGCATCTATCCAGTCTATTTTAGACTTTCTAGCAGAACTCTTTCATTTAGGATCTTCTGCATCAACCATTAGAGTTCAACTGGCTGCCATATCAAATTTTCATGTTGGTGTTTCAGTCTAGCATCATGGCTCACAAACTCTGTAAAGCCTTTTTAAGGGGTGTATTTCTTCTTAAACCTCCAATCAAAGACCCCCCGCCTCAATGGGATTTGAACTTGGTTCTGGCATCTTTAATTCTTCCCCCCTTCGAGCCGGCGGCTTCATGTTCTCTGAAACTGCTTTCTTGGAAGACACTTTTTCTGGTAGCTATAACTTCAGCGAGAAGAGTATCTGAACTCCATGCTCTGTGCAGTCGTCCTCCTTACTTAGTTTTTCACAAAGATAGGGTATCCCTCCGTACTAATCCATCCTTTTTGCCTAAAATTTCGTCTCAAACAAATCTAAACCAAATTATTGATCTTTCTGTCTTTTTCCCTAACTATTCAAACAGGTCGGAACAAAAACTACATTTTTTGGATGTTCATCGCCAACTTAGATATTACTTAGACAGGACTAAACAATTCAGGAAATCTAATCAGCTGTTTCTGTCATATGCGGAAGGCAAATTGGGCCTTCCAGTTACTAAGGTATCCCTCTCTAGATGGCTCACCTCTATAATTACCTTCATCTATGAGATCAGACGTCAAAAACTACCCTCAAGACCTAGAGCTCATTCAACTAGGGCATTAGCTACATCCGTAGCTTTTCAGGATAGGCTGCCGATAGATTCAATTTGTGCAGCAGCCACCTGGGCTTCTCCTCATACATTCATTTCACATTACAAATTGGACATGGTTTCCAGAAGTCGTGCCAATTTTGGTTCCACTGTTCTCAAGAGTCTGTTCCGATAGGCCACCCGGGATAAGGTGCTAGGGACGCGGTCCCATCCAGCAAGAATGAAGGCGAGATTGACAACTTAACATTAAGAAGTTATGTACCTACCATAACGTTCCATGTTAGTTGTCTTCTTCGCCTTCTTTCATGTCCCACCCTCCTTCCCCCAAGCCTGGACAGACTGTCTGGAATTCATTTTGTGTTTTTTCTTCCGAAAGTTGTCATTCCCACACGTTTTTCCACCTCTTCTATCCTTACTGAGGTCTGCCTTTCCTTTACAACAGATTGTTTTGAGGTGGGTTTCCCTACTCCATTCCATGGAGACTAGGATTGCTTGGTATGGCTATCAAACGAGATCTGAGTAGTTACCGCCTAGCATTGTGGGATATAGGGGAACCTCGAGCTGGTGGAATTAGCTCTCGAGCTTTAGTATTGGCCGAGTCGGAGCCGTGGATCAGCTCCGAACCCATCCAGCAAGAAAGAAGGCGAGAAGAAGACAACTAACATGGAACGTTATGGTAGGTACATAACTTCTTATTTTTGCCCAAGGTGGTATCCAGTGGGGCTTTAAACCAATCCATCCATTTACCAATCTTTTTTCCTAATCCTAAGAATGATGGGGAGAGGATCCTGCACTCCTTGGACGTGCACAGACAGCTCAAGTTCTACCTTGACAGGACTAAGTCTTTCAGAAAATCTGACCAGCTGCTAGTCAGCTTTGCTACAGGGGCAGTGAGCAAGGCCATTTCAAAGCAAACCATTTCCAAATGGATAGCACTCTGCATCCATTTCTGCTACGACCACCATGGAAAACCTACCCCACATGGGATCAGAACTCATTCCACTAGGGCTACCTCAACTTCTACAGCATTTCTCTGGGAAGTCCCTACCAGGGACACCCTGGAAGCTGCAACCTGGGGTTCTGTACACACCTTCACCAAGCATTACCACGTACTGGACTTTTCTAAATCCAGAGCTGGATTTGACTGAGCAGTCTTACAAGGCCTGCTAGCCAGCCCCAATTCTTCTTGACTGCCTCCACCCTTACTCATCTTTGGGAATCCACCCAAGTGTGGTGACTGCAACAGTGAAACACGAAGAACATAGTACAGTTGTGTGCACTTAACATAAATGTAGATGTTCGAGTGTATTCACTCTTGCAGTCCTGGTTACCCTCCCTCCAGCCCCGTGACTTTTCTAGACTTTCTACCCATCCTCTTTTTGGCCATGTCTTATGGCCATGGTATTTACTTTTTACTGGAGGTGTTCCATACCATGTAATTGCTTCCTATTTTGGAGGCTCCTGATATCTGGGAGAAGAAAAACTGATGTAATGGCGTCGGCTGCATGTTTATACCCCTGACGTCATGGAAGAGGCGACAGCATCCGACGCAGAAATCCCAAGACTCTTGTATTCGGGCTGACTGGGGGCTACCTGCAGGCAGATAACCCAAGTGTGATGACTGCAACAGTGAATACACTCTAACATCTACATATATGGTAAGTGTACACAACTGTACTTTGCTATGAGATGCTAATTCCACTTGCCTCATCACTGCTTTGTCCAGGATGTTGGCTTAAAAGTCTTAAATGTGTACCTTCTCAAAAGCATCTGAAGAGTGTGAGTGAGAAAGAATGGAAGGACATATGTATGCCTCCCGAGTATGCAACAAAGTGTAGAGGGTTTAGGATTTTTGCTTGCAAGTGTTTGCATGGGTGTATTTATACCCCAGGCAGACTCCAAAGTGTTTTTCTCAGGCAGATGGCAAATGTTGGCGGTGTGATGAGGAAGAAAGAGGTAACTGGAACATATGTTTTGGAAATGCAATGAGTTGGCAGATTTTAAAAATTCCCTGCAGAGTACTCTGTCAGAAATATTGGATAAGCAAATGGTTGTAGCCAAGTACATCATTATTTTGAGTTGGTACATTGAATCTGAATTGTTCAGACGTACTAATACTTGATCTGAAGTAGGAACTTCATTTGTCAGCAACCTTTGGGATACGGATCCGATCTCGGATCCGAGCCGGCAACTTCTACCACAGCATAGATCCGAGCTCCTAGCTCCTCCCTTTACCCATAATCCCCTGCCTACCCTGACTGACCTCAGATCTAGTTTGCCGCTTTTCAAGCAACAGCTAGATTCCAGAGCTCTTGGCGATTTTGTGAGAAAACAGTTTTTTCTTTCTATTCTTGTTGAGTGATTGCGTGTGCGTTTTAGGTTTCCCCTTAATGCTAAAACTTCTTACTTTTAGCTTACTTAGCTTAAATTTTAATTTAGATTTTTTCCTCCCTGCCCCCGCTGGTCGTAGCGTGTGTGTGTGTCTTGAGTGTAGGGGCCTAGTGAGTGTGCTTTACTTTAGTTATGTCGGAGGCCCCTAAAGCCATTTTTTCTAAATGCACCGAGTGTGGTCACAAGCTTTCACCGGCTGATGGCCACACTCGGTGCGTTAGGTGCCTTGGGGTTGAACACCTCTCTTCGGGTTGCACGATTTGCGCGGCGTTCAACCCCAGGGCACTTAAGGATCGGAGGTCGAAGCTGGTTCTGGCGGGCCTTTTACCCCCAGACTCTGCTTCGGCCTCCGGTACTTCGGTGACCGCTACCCCCGGTAACGGTCACTCCTGCCTCCCTTCCTCCGACCGGGACTCAACCTCCTGCTTCGGCTCCGGAGGATAGGGAGTCCAGGAAAGAGAAGCGGAGGGAGAAGCACCTTAAGCGGCGGGCCGAGGACTCTTCATCGGCCCTGCCCGCCAAGCGGGCGTCTCCGTCCAGGTCTTCTCGGTCTCCTCCTCCTCAGATCCGATCCCCTTGTTTCTCCCCGGGACCCGAGGAGGAGGTGACCCGGTCCCCATCGAGGTCATTGAGGCGGCACTCCAGGTCGGCCTCGGTGGCCTCCTCGAGGTCCACCTTTAGCATGTCAGATGCGGACATGGGCAGGATGATGAGGAGATTCATCCAGGCCCAGATGCAGATGGGAGTGCTCTTGCCTCCGGGGGGGAGCTCGACCCCTTTTTTTGCCCCTATTGCTCCTTCTCCGACCCGCATTCCGGGTTCGGAGCGCTCGGAGCCGAGCCACATTGGATCCGGGGGTGGGTCGGAGCCGACCGTGCCGGGCACGTCGGCTCCCTCGAGTTTGTCGGATCCGACCTCTCGGAGCCGTGGGCCGAGCTTCGGATCCGAGGGATTCGGTGTGCTTTTGGCTCCGTCCCGGTCGGAGCACACTGGTCCTTCGGATCCGACGTTCTTGGCGCTGGGTCCGATCCCCGCTTCGGATCCGAGTGGGAGTCGGGTCTCGGATCCGTCAGAGAGCGGCTCCCCCTCGGCTTTCGCTGCGGTGGAGAGGGCACTGTCGAGTGCTTCCAGGCCTCCGGTCCTGGCTTCGGCTCCCTCCCGCACTCCTTCTCATCTGGTCCTGGCTCCCCTCATCCGGCCCTCGGGGCAGCCTACCTCAGCGCCTCTAGGAGTTCCAGTGGAACAAGATACAGCCCGTGAGGACTCCTCGGACAGCCCCCCTGAGGAGGTTCCTCACAAGGCGAAGTGCAAGAGGGGGCACTTGGACTCCCCTGAGAGTCTCACCGAAGATACGGACTTAGATGAAGGAGAAGGCTCCCCTAGGTCACCCCCCAAGGATGTCTCCTTTGGAGACATCATGGAAATGCTCAAAATCAGGGATGGGTGGTCTGCCCCCAAGGCTTCCTCTAATGAGTCCGTATTCCTTGAGGCGTTTGAGGCAGGACCATCTACCTCTTGGGTGTCCCCTCCCCCCGACCCCTTGGTGGATCTCATATCCACTAGGGCTTGGAAGGAACCGGACACCGTAGAGCCAATCCCCAAGCGCCCGGACAAAATTTTGAGCCCCCCTGCAGAGAGATCACACTGGAGCAGAGGTCCCCCTGTGGATGCCATGTTGGTGGCTACAGCCACCAAGAAAGAGTTGGCTCAGGAGAGCCCTACGGTTCATCCTCCGAGCAAGGAGTCTCGCGCGATGGACTGTCTTGGGAAGCGGGCCTTCAGTTCAGCGACCTTCTCTATGAGGGCCTTGAACTACATGGCACACATTCGGATGCAGCGGGATCTAATTAAGGAATACGCTGCTTCCCCCCCCAGGGTCCATGTCGGTGGGAGACAAGGATCTGTACTCCTCCCGAATGGCCACCCTCCGCTCTATTTCTAACACCTCTATGCGGCTCTTGTCTCATGCTACGGAAGGGAGCCGCTAGAGCAGGCGGAGTCGGGCTTGTCATGAGGAGACAGGCTTGGCTCCGTCACTGTGACTTCTCGGAACCCTTTAAGGTGTCATTCGCGAATGCCCCTTTTGATGGTTCTGCACTGTTCGGCAAAACCGTTCGCGACACTCTTCTCCAGAGCGAGAAAGACGGGAAGACGTTGTCTGCCATCGGAGTCCGCTTCTCTGCGCCACAGAGGTCCTTTTCCAAGAACCAAAAGGGTCAGAAGAAGATGTGGTTCTGAAAATCGCATCAATCCCAGTCTGCTCAGGACAACCTGTCCTTTCGTGGCAGAGGAGGACAGGGAGGACGCCGCCCCAGAGGTAGAGGGGGGGGTCCCAGGAATTTTGGGTCCAGAGAACCGTTCTCTGAGAGGCCCACGCAGAACCCCTGAGGGGTTGCCCGGCTGCTCCACTCTGAAGGCAGTCGGGGGGGGCGTTTTTCGAGGCACCTAGCAATGTGGGATTCCATAACAATGGATCGCTGGGTGCTTCGTATTATATCCAGAGGTTACCAAATTCCCTTTATCGTAACCCCCAGAATCAGAGGCCTCCCGACATACCACCCAGTCAGAGGGAGGCGGCTGCTGCAGAAATTCAGCAGCTTCTGCAAAAAAGAGCCATCCAGCCCGTCCCCCAGATCAAATCGGATCAGGGTTTTACTCCAGGTTCTTTCTGGTGCCAAAAAAGACAGGGGACTTGAGGTCCATCCTCGACCTCTCTCTCCTAAACCTGGCGGTACCCAAAGAAAAGTTCCGAATGGTCACTTTGCAATCCGTCCTCCCCTTATTGCGGGAGGACGACTGAATGTGCTCCATAGACCTCAAGGATGCGTACTATCACATTCTAGTGGACAGGCGTTCCAGGAGGTTTCTCCGCTTCCGGCTGGGAGCCAGTCACTTTCAATTCAGGACCCTCCCTTTCGGCCTCACCTCAGCCCCCAGGGTGTTCACCAAAGTCCTGGCGATAATAGCAGCCCACCTGAGACTCCATGGAATTCAGGTCTTTCCGTACCTGGACGACTGGCTCCTTACTGCCCCAACAAGGCATCTACTTTGCTCATGCAGGGACTATTTCCTCAGTCTGGCTCCACTATTAGGGTTAGCCATCAACATGACCAAATCCTCTCTGATCCCTACACAGGTGTTGGATTTTATAGGGGCGAGACTGGATTCCAGACAGATGCTTGCGTTCTTGACTCCAGATCGGCTCCGGAACCTGATGTTGCACGTGCAGGCCATCCTTCAAATGCAAACTCCTTCGGCGGAATTTGTCCTGAGGGCTTTAGGATCTATGGCGGCTGCAATCCCACTGCTGCCATTGGCCCGGTTGAACATGAGGGTCCTGCAGTGGACCCTCCAGGTACAATGGTCCCTGTCTCGCTACCCCCTGTCTCATCCCATTCCCTTAAGCAAGGTTTGCAGACGGTCGCTCGTGTGGTGGCTCCAGTCCCCCAATCTCCACACGGGACGTCCCTTCTCACTACCACCTCCAGTCGACACAGTGACCACGGACGCTTCTCGCCTGGGGTGGGGGGCATTTTTCAGGCAGGACAGTCCAAGGCACGTGGAACGACGTAGAGACCTCTTTGCATATCAACGTCCTAGAGATGAGGGCGGTGCTTTTGACGTTGCAGGCACTACACAGCTCTCTTCCAGTAGGGACGATTGCAGTACAGACAGACATGTCAGTCGTCTGGTACATCAACAAACAGGGGGGAACCAGGTCTTACCCCCTTTGCCGCGAGGCCATGAGAGTGTGGGAATGGGCGATTTCCACCAACTGCTTTCTCATAGCAATGCACATTCCGGGACGGTCCAACATTCTAGCGGACAGGCTCAGTCGTACTATCCTGACTCCTTACGAATGGTCTCTCAACCCTCGAGTTGCAGAGCAAGTATTTGCCCGATGGGGGCGACCTTGTTGCGATCTTTTTGCCTCTCCTTCAAATACCAAATGCAACGATTACTTCGCTCTGATCCCCCCTCCGGGGGAGTCCCCGAGAGACTCTACTTCATGCTTGGCCTCCCGGTCTGCTTTATGCTTATCCTCCTCTTCCCTTGATGTTGAAATTATTGCAGAAAGCCAGTCAGTTGGGGAGCAAGATGATCCTCATTGCCCCATTCTGGCCTCGTCAGACGTGGTTCCCTTACCTATGGTCTCACCTAGTGTATCCACCATGGAATCTGGATCCCCTCCCGGATCTCATTTCTCACCCTCTCGATCTTCCGACTCCGAACCTGGCCAATCTCAAGCTGACGGGTTGGTTGCTCCAGTTTCACTCCTCATAAGGACTCCCGGGATCTCATCACCTGTCAAAGCCATTCTAGTAGCAGCTCACAAGCCTTCCACCAGGAGGGTTTATCGGAGTAAGTGGAAACGCTTCTCCATCTGGTAGAACACCGTCGTTTAGACCCTTTTACGGCCCCGATAGCGTTGGTTCTAGATTTTCTAACCTCTCTCTCTCTTTCACCAGGGGGCTAGTTCTTCCACAGTCAAGGTACAACTTGCTGCAATCTCTTACTATCACGTGGGGCAAGAGTCTGGCCCTCTTATCACTTCCAAACTGTGTAAGACCTTCCTCAAAGGTACCTTCCTCCTTAGGCCTCCAGTCAAAGAGGTGGTACCTCCATGGGATTTATCCCTAGTCTTACAGGCCTTGACTGGTCCCCCTTTTGAACCGGCGGCCACGGTTGATCTTAAATTTCTTTCTTGGAAGACAGCCTTTTTGGTGGCCATAACTTCAGCCAAAAGAGTATCGGAATTGCAAGCTCTTTGTGTCAAACCACCATATTTGGTCTTTCACCCAGATAGAGTTTACCTCAGGATCAATCCGTCCTTCCTACCTAAGGTATCTTCAGAAGCGAACATTAATCAATCTATCAATCTCCCAGTGTTTTTCCCCAACTTTCAAAACAAAGGAGAGTACAAGCTGCATTCCTTAGACGTACACAGACAGCTACGTTTTTATATTCATAGAACTGCTGATCATAGGAAATCCGATCAATTGTTTATCTCCTTTGCCAAAAGTAATTTCGGTAAGCCAGTTTCTAAAGTTTCTCTCGATGGATTTCGAGTTGTATTCTCTTAGCATATCAGAGCTCGGGAAGGCCTGCACCGCAAGGAGTCCATGCTCATTCTACTAGGGCCGTTGCCACATCGGCGGCCTTTCAAGCTAGGGTTCCCTTGGATGACATTTGTTCCGCAGCCACTTGGGCTTCATCTCACACCTTTATCAGCCACTATAAAATAGATGTTGTCTCCCGAGGTAGGGCGTCCTTTGGCTCTGCGGTGCTACGGAATATCCTTCCATGAAGGCCACCCAAGATTTAGGTAGCTGGGGACTCTGTCCCAAAGGTTGCTGACAAATGAAGTTCCTACTTCAGATTAAGAAGTTATGTACTCACCATAACGTTCCATCTGAGTAGGTATCTTCATTTGTCTGCAACCATCCCCCCCTCCTTCCCCCTGACCAAAATGATCGTTCTTGAGGTTCTTAGCATCTGTTCCCTTTGGGACACTTTTATCAGCTGTGCTACGGGGCAAACTTGATTGTGGTCAGTCAGGGTAGGCAGGGGATTATGGGTAAAGGGAGGAGCTAGGAGCTCGGATCTATGCTGTGGTAGAAGTTGCCGGCTCGGATCCGAGATTGGATCCGTATCCCAAAGGTTGCAGACAAATGAAGATACCTACTCAGATGGAACGTTATGGTGAGTACATAACTTCTTATTTAATTCTGGTGGCAGCCAAAAAGCAGTTACTAGAAAATGGAAATCAAAGTCTAAACCAAATGTGTTTGAAGTATTGAATATTGTAACAGAGAAAACAACGAAGTTGGATCTTTAGAGAAGGGCAGGAGCAAATTACATAGCAAAATGGGAACTCTGAGCACAATCCATGCAGAATAATGCTCTGGAGTAAGAATGAGGTTTAAGTGAAGGCAGGAATAGTAATTTATGCAATGCTGAACTGATGATTCTTATAAAATAGAAGGCATGTGATGCATAATGAATGTAACTGCAAGTATGTTAATATGGTTTGGTTTATATTAATGTATGTCTGCCCATGTTTTAAGTGATAATTTAATAAATGTATTAACAAAAAGGTGCGTGAGGGTGGACTGCTTGAGACAGATTCTGTGCAAGTACCAGGAGTCTTTGAAGCTTGACAAATCCATGGAAACATTTGGGAAAATATTATTTTCCACTACAGGTTTGTATTTCAACAGTCTGCATGAGGACATTTTGACAGATACAATATTTTGATGACCCCCAAAAAGAGGGCATATAGTTTTCCCCTGAAGTGCCTTAAGAAGCTCTTATAGCGACTGCCAGCATTAGTGTCGCTGAAATATGCATTTATGCAAAAAACATCAGTTTGTCTGTAATTTATTCTGCCTTTGGTGCAGGTTCTGAAGTAGGTTTGTGTCTCTGTCAGTTCTAATTTGGAGCCCCCTGCTTGTATCTTCGGTTTGTCAGATTTTGTTGTATTTTCTATGAGCGTAATTCTCAAGTTTGATCTCACCTTTCTATTGTAATAAACTCCATTTGCAAAACACAGCTTCTGTTTTGGAGATTCATGATTGGCCTGATGGTACCTTTCAAGAACAGCATGGGTGCAGTTTTATTTTGTTGAACTGTAGACGTGTGCTTGTACCATCTAAGGTCTAGGGTTTTGTAGCAAGAACTTCCTCTGAGGAAGTTGATGAGCAATAATCTCATACATAGATGTCCTCATCTTTGTTTATACAGGGTAGTTCCTCTTCACATTTTTCAGAAATTCCTCCGTATGACTTTGCTTTTATGGAAAATTGTAGTAATGTCGGGGAACCCTAAGTTTTGCCTTCTTAAGGCATTGTTTTTCTGTAAAAATCTACTTCCGGTTAGTGGAATTTCAGATTTTGTGAACAGAGAAGGTTATTGAAGTACTTCATACCTGCCTTGAGGGTTTCAGTGCAGGAGTATTCAAGTCCAAAGTATAACTGCACCACTAAAAGTCTAGACTTAACTATAGGACTGTTCTAGACACTTCATTTTTACCTTTGTAATTTCAAGACACTGTCTGCCTCAAATGAAACATTTGGTTTGTTGTTGGTAGCAGATCCTTAGGCAACTCTGGAATGCAACTGTACAGTTTAGTACATTAGCTATAAGTGCTAAGAATCGTTCATTACAAACAGCAGCATACCAGGATGAATTTCTGGCATATATTTTTACTGTTATCAAAAACAGACCAGAGTCGTGCGATAAGCTTGGTTAGTAAAACCTTGTGAAAGCTTTTAAAAAAGTAGAAGAAAAAAAAAATAGGCCTTCACACTCTAAGGTACTGCTGAGATTTCTTGCTGTTGTATCTGTACACACAGAAGGTAATCCTGCCTCTCTAGTTGGTCTTAAATTCAGAAAAATTTTATACCAAGTGTAATGGCCCTAAAATTTTGGTTTGTCAGGGAACAGGTAATTCCCTTTCTGTGATTTTTTTTTCTCCAGAATTCGTTAACTGACATCTAACTGAACTGATTTGCTTTGCTTTCTCTCTTTCTGGCTGTATCATTTGCAGATTTCCTTCTCTTCCTATGTTGCACTATTGTTGCTGTGGGATTTTCCACCTCAGGTGGACCCGTACGTTGGCTCCTATACAAAAGCTTCAGCTTGGCTGTTGTAGTTACGTGGGATGTCATACGTAGGGCCATAAACCAGGGACCTTAAATGTGACATCTGCATGCACAGACCTCAGAAACTTTCAGCCACAGACGACCTTCACATCGTGCGCATCCCTCCTTCCTCGCAAGTCGTCTTAAAGCGAAGTACCCCGTTGGGGTTTTCTTCTTTAACCTCTAGCTAAAGCTTGGTTTGTTGTAGTAATCTTTAGCCAATGTCAGCAAAAAAGGGCAAATGCCAATGTGGGCACCAGATACCCCATAAAGACATGCACGACCACTGCATTTTTTGCTTAGACCAGGAGCACGATCACAACACTTGCTCTATCCACCAGTCTTTCATTCATAAGACCCTACGCAGCCATCTGGCTGCACTTAATCTCTACCTAGAAAACCAACGACCTAAAAAAATTAGCACTCAGGATGGATCCCGTCTTGGAAGCCCCAACTGAACTTCTGCAAAAGAAGGCCAAGATTCCTACGCCCTCTTCCACTGCAGCTCTGCTTTCGGACGCCCCGCCAGCTACCGATTTAGGAGTTGAGGGATGTCCGACAGATCTGTTGACTTCTATGGTGACCTTTGAGGAACCCGCTTCGCAGTTGATGACAAGCACGCCCCCGGAGCTAACCCAGATATCGGCTACCACCGAGGTCGAGGGAGAACCAGACACAGCCAGGCCTCCGACTGGGATTCCTCCGACCGACACAGCTGTATCCGATTTCAGGCCTACGCCCAAGTCTACCCCAGGCAAAAAGAAACAAAAAAACAGACATCTGGCTACACCTGCCGAAGGCCTGGCAGTCGTTCACCTCATCTTTGATGCAGGCCTTTATGGCCCTTAGGCCATCAGCCTCTTCTCCATCTACTGTTCCTCTCCTCAACCCTAGGTCTGCCTCTGCCTCCTCTCTTCCACCAACTACTTCACAAGACAGGGAAGAAGAGCAAGAGACCTGTTATTCATCTTCAGATTAATCTATAGCGTACACTTCCCAAGTAGCCTCTCCTCAAGAGTATTGTTCCACAGATGTATCCATTGAAGGTGTCTCCCCTCCAGAGGATATCACCTTTGGTGAAACCATAACCAAAATGAAGGAATACTTCAAATGGGACACCTCACAAATGTCGGCTACTCAGAAAAGGTATTTTGAACTATTACAACTGGAATCTCCCTCCCCTTTTGCCATTCCATCTGTCATTGCTGCCTATTTAGATGCCTTTTCCTCAGCATGAAAGACACCAGATTCTCAGCCACCTTGCCCCTAAGAGGCCAGACCGCTATTACTAGGTGCCTGATAGCCAGAAATTTCTAGTCAAACCTCCCCTGGCAGATCCTGCTGTGGTTGCCATTTCACCAGATAAGCAATCCAGACTCATTCTGTCTGTCTCTCTCTTACCTTTGGACAAAGACAACAAAACCATGGATAGAACAGGAAAGAAGCTTTACACCTCTTCCACATTGGCATTTAGAGCCATCAGCTATCAAACCCATATGACCAAATATGCTCTGGACCTGGTCTGTCAAGCTGCTACTCTGCTGGCTGCTACCCCTCACTGCCCCACTAAAGCTGACATCTCTTCCAAACTATCTCTGGCTGCCCAAGTAACCAGACACTCCAGTAGATGCAGTTATGATGCTGCAGAGGCCTCTGCACACTCTGCAGCATCTGCCACTGTACTCGGGAGATATTCCTGGCTTCGTCTGCAACACTTAACCGAAGACTTCAAGTCTAAAATTTTAGATGCCCCTCTGGACCCTAATTTCCTGTTTGGTAAACAGTCAACAGACCTGTTTAAGAATCTGCAGGAAAAGAGTAAGGAATCACAAGACGTCAAACATCTTCTGGTGTCCCCTATTCCCAAATATTACAGGAATTGTCCTGCCAAAGCACCCTTTGCCAGGAAAAACCCTGCCCAAGCTGGACCTACCTCTTCCAGACACAGAAGAGGGGCCAGAAGACAGACCCCTTCTAGGCCAGCTGTCTCTTAGCCCCCCTCTAGACAGCCCTTTCAAGATAGAGGAGGCCCCAACAGTGCGTGACTGCCTTGCCCTTCTTCCCCTTTCTGCCCACCTCTCACATGCCTCCCCTTTTGGAAAACCATCACCACAGACAAATGAGCTCTGGCTATTATTCAAAAAGGATACTTCCTCTCCTGGAAAGAAAGACTACCCTTAAGGGGTGTCCCCTTCCCCCCGAAAAATCAGAGACACCTTTTCCCACAGATTCTGACAGACCTTCTGAACTTAGGTACCATAGAACCTGTACTTCCAGGGCAGGAAGGAAAGACTGTTTCTGGTCCTCAAAAAAAGATGGACCATGGAGACCAATTCTAGACCTTTCCTTCTTAAATGTGCCCACCTTCAGAATGTTGTCCTTACCAAATTTACTCACTCTCATAACAGCCCAGGCTTTCATGGCCACACTCAACCTGAAAGAAGCCTATCTGCACATACCCATTCTACCTTCCCACAGAAAATTCTTATATTTTTCTGGACCCTCCTCTCACTTCCAATTTACTGCATTGCCCTTTGATTTGTCCACTACCCCCAGAGTGTTCACAAAATGCCTGGCACCTGCCATAGCCTATTGCAGAACACAAGGGATCCAGATTTACCCCTACCTGGATGACATCCTGATCCTAGCAGACTGCAAGGAAACCCTGATAATCCATCAAGAGTTCATCATGTGCCTACTACAAAGACTGGGGTTCACTCTGAACTTCCCAAAATCCTGCTTGACCCCAGAGCAAGACAGAATATTTCTGGGTTGCAGGATCAAAACAGACATAATGAAAGCCTTTCTTCCCCAGAACAGGGTCAGCTCCCTGACCTCCCATTTCAAAGTCCTGCTGCAGACCCAGCAAATAACTACAAGGCAATTCCTACGGACCCTGGGCCTAATGGCAGCCATGATCTCCATGCTACCATTAACCAGAATGCACATGCGAAAGCTACAGTGGTATCTAAAAAAATGTATGGTCACAGCACCAACATCCGATAGAGCAAGAAATCACTCTCCTCCCCTGCCTACAGTCAGAATTAAAATGGTGGATTCAGCAAGTTCAGCTGAATCCGGGCCTTCCGATGCAGCTACCTCTCCCAAACCAGTTCATGCATACAGATGCTTCAGACTTAGGATGGGGAGCCACAATGGCAAGCTACAGGGTTCAAGCAAAGTGGCACCCTTCCTTAAAGAACAAATACCTCAACGTGAGGGAAATGACAGCAGTCCTTCTAGCACTCAAAGCCTTCCTTCCACTCCCACAACCAGTTGTTCTCCAAATAATAACGGCCAACACCACAGTTAAGTGGTACCTCAACAAGCAGGGAGGGGCAAAAGCATACCACCTCTGCAGACTAACCTTACTAATCGGGGACCGAGCCTCACAACGCAACGTGTCCCTAAAGGTATCCTACATCCCCTCGCAGGACAACAAACAAGAAAACCTTCTCAGCAGGACATCCTCTCCAAATTAAGAATGGATGCTGGACAGGACTGTCTTTCTAGATATTGTCCACCAGTGGGGCACACACCTCAAGTAGATTTGTTTGCCTCCCCCTAGAACAGACAACTGCAGACCTTCTGCTCCAAGACTTACTCCCCACTAGCTTGGAGAGTAGACGCATTCAGCAATTCATGGAAGGAATGTTTCTATATGCCTTTCCTCCCTTCCCATTAATTCAAAAAGTTCTCCTGAAAATCAGGAGAGACCAACCAGAAATCTTGCTAGTAACCCCCTTCTGGCCAAGGCAGCACTGGTTCCCCCTACTTTTCAATCTAGCCAAGAACAGTCACTACAATTTACCCCACAAGGTGGACCTTCTGACACAACAAAAAGGGAAACCTCATCCACCCACACTTGCAGATGTTGTCACTGAGACACTGTGGGTGATAAACTTCTAATTCCCTTCAGGTACCAGTACTCAAGAGGACGTGCTTTCAGTCTTGAGGGAAGCCAGGAAGCCTACTACATGAAAATTTTACTTAGCTAAATGGGAGAGATTTTCAAAATGGTATCTGGGCAAGGGCAGGGATTCATGCATCTCAGATACCTGCCTAGATGTTCTTCGTATTTCACTGTTGCAGTCATCATCTGTGGGTTATCCCTGCTGTGGTAGCCCTCGGCCAGCCCGAATACCAGAGTCTATGTTTTTCTGCGTCGGCTGCTGTCGCTTGTTAACTGACGTCAGGTCATCAGTGCTATAAAGCAAGGCAGCTGACACCATTACATCAGTCTTGCCTCCTTTCGAACCAGCCTTCTCAGCAGAACTACAATACTTGCCATGGAAAACAGCTCTGTTGCTGGCTATTATCTCAGCACGCAGGGTCTCAGAACTACAGGCACTTATGGCAGTGGAACCTTTCATCATTTTCCATCAGGACAGAGTCTCTTTACGAACTAACCGTACCTTTATGCCAAAGGTAGTATCCAGTGTGGCTTTGAATCAGACCATTCATTTACCCACCTTTTATCCAAACCCCCAGAATAAAGGAGAAAGACTCCTTCACTCTTTGGACATTCACAGACAGCTACGTTACTATTTGGATAAGACAAAGACCTTCAAAAAACTGACCAACTCTTTGTATCCTATGCTGCAGGTTCACAAGGAAAGGCTATTTCAAAACAGACCATCTCCAAATGGATAGCACATTGTATCTGCTTTTGCTACTCGAACCATGGGAAAGCAGTGCCTGTTAATATTAGGTCCCATTCTACCAGGGCTACAGCAACTTCAGCAGCCTTTCTCAGGGGGGTTCCAACCAAGGACATTCTGGAGGCAGCTACTTGGAGTTCAGTGCACACCTTTACAAAGCACTACCACCTTCCATTATACTCAAAAACCAGAGCTGGTTTTGCCACTGCAGATGTTCATCGTGCATACAGCTGCAGTCATTACAGATGGGTTATCCTGCCGTCAGGCGGGTCCTCGGTTGGCCCAATTCCAAAGTCTAGGTCCGGCGTCGGTTGTCGTCGCTTCTTCCCTGACGTCAGTGCGGCAGGGGTATAAAAGAGGCAGCCAACGCCATTTTCTTCCGTCTTTCTTGCCGCGCGGTGCCCGAAGCAGTTCGCAAGTGCCGGTCGGCCAGCTCCTGAGATTTACAAACAGTATTTCAGTCGAAGTCGTCTTTAAAGCTAAGTACCCCATTGGGGAAACTTTTCTTGCCTCAGTCCGATGTCAGACAAAGTTAATAATTGCATTTCTTGTGGGAAGCAAATACCGCATAAGGATTTTCACTCTTTCTGTATACCTTGCTTAGGGCCAGACCACGACGTCTCGGCCTGCCGTTTTTGTGCTAGGTTCAACAAGCGCACTATTAAGCGCCGGGCGGAGTTCGCCCTTCATTATTTTGGCAAAAAATTTAATTATATCATGTCGTCGGATACACCGACGCCAGTTTTAGGAAAAAGACGCAAAGACAAGGACCGACATCCGAGGTCCGCACCGAGTACTGAGACCACGCTAAGGCCGACTACCAGTTCTCCGGTTCTCAGCGAGGCGCCTACGCAGCCCCTGACTACCGATGAAACTATTTTACCGGTGTCTTCAGTACCCGAGGTCACAGGCTCCTCGGTCTCCATTCCCACTGCAGATACCGACGCCACTCTTGGTGGGGAAACCGAAAATTTGGTGAGGCCTGCCATTTCTGAAGGCGTCTTCAGGCCTACCACCTTCTCTATTAAAGTCTTCACTAAATCTAAAGCTACCATCAAAACTAAAAAACAAGGCCCTCAGACCTCCTCCCAAGGCCCCATGCCTAAAAAACAGATGCTTAAAATGGCTGAGGATTTGATAACTCTCATCAGGGGTTCTCAACCCCGCTCTGACAAAAGACCCAGATTGGAGGAAGACTACTCTTCCTCAGACCAGGCCTCTATTACCTCTGACCATTCTGAGGACCAGGATTATGCCTATTCCCCTTTTGAAGACTCTGATGCTGAGGAGTCTATTCCCTCAGTCTCCCCCCCTGAGGACTACTCTTTTGGGGAAACCCTGCATACATTGAGGGAGCACTTCCACTGGGAAGGCCAAGATTACTCAGATTCCAAGAAAAGGCTCAGGGAATTTCTACTGCTCCCCCACCATAGGCCCCTGGCTATCCCTCCTGTTTTAGATATTTTGGATGATGTGTATGCAGAAGCCAGTCTTAATCCAGATTCTTGACCTCCGGCCCCTGTTAAACCAGACAGGTATTACCGGGTTCCTGATTCTCACCAGTTCCTTTATAAAAGCCATACTGCAGACTCAGAAACTATTTCACAGGGTCCCAAGGGGATAAAGGCCTCTACTGCTAAAAACCCTTTACCTTCAGAGAGAGATTCCAGAGCATTTGAAAGGTGGGGGAAAAAGGTGTATACATCAGCCACTTTAACCACGAGGGCATTAAACTGTCAATTTCATATGTTAAAGTACCAACAGTTTTTGTTATCACAGCTGAAAAGCAAAATGACACAAACAGAACAACCAGATTTGAAAGAGTTGCAGGATTTGTTGCATGGAGCCGAGCAAGTGGGTAAACAACTTGTAGTGTGGTTTTGATGCTTTAGAGGCGTCATGTAGAGCTGCTGTCACAGGGTCTGTCATACGTAGACATGCTTGGCTCAAAGAGCAAACCTTACCAGATCATGTCAAAGCAAAGTTATTAGATGCACCACTTCAAAAAGATGTATTGTTCGGTGTTAAAGCTGAGGAGGTACTAAAGAAAATGGAGGAAAAAGCGAAATCTATGCAAACAGTTAAAGATTACTTGCAGGTGCAACCTCCACGTTTCAGCAGAAACTGGCCTTCAAAAAATTGGTCCTTTCCAACCAAGGACAGACCTCAAAGGGGCAGATACAGACGCCCAAGGGGAAGAGGACAACCTCAAGGATCTTACAGAGCTAGACAGTGGCAAGCACCAACCCCAAGAGGTGGAGAAGATAGGCCATAGTCATTTAGAAAACAGACACAATGACTTCCCCCTATGCCTGCCAAACAAAGCTATAATGGCAGCACTTTTGGGCGGAAAACTGGCATTATTTTCAAAAAACTGGCACATTGTTACAAAAGACAAATGGATTCTGGACATTATAGACAGAGGCTACAGGTTCCACTTTCACACCCTTCCAAAAATGAGAGGCTTGCCAAACCTGCCACAAAATCAATGGGCAGAAGCACAAAGACAAATTTCCGCTCTCATGGATATGAAAGCAATTCAAGAAGTACCTGCAAAAGAACAAGGTCAAGGTTTTTATTCCAGACTATTTCTGGTACCAAGGAAGGACAAAGATTGGAGACCCTTCTTAGACCTATCCATCCTAAACACATATCTACAGGTACCAAAATTCAAGATGCTCACATTACAGCAGCTTCTTCCCATGCTGGGCTGGTAACGTTGGACCTCAAGGAGGCATACCTGCATGTCCCTATCAGACAAGATTGCAGAAGATACCTCCGATTTCTTGCAGGTTCAAACCCATTACCAATTCTCTGCATTGCCCTTTGGCTTATCTACTGCACCCAGAGTGTTTACGAAATGCCTGGCATCAGTAATTGCCTTCTGCAGACAACAAGGAATACAAATCTACCCATATCTGGACGACTGCCTGATCGAAGCGGACAGCAAGGACATTCTATTGCAGCATCTGGCGTTTGTAATAAAACTGTTTACTTGGGATACACAGTGAATAAAAAGAAATCAAAACTAATACCTTCTCAGCAGATAATTTTCCTGGGTGCCAGCTTAAATACAACCACCCAGATGGCCTACCTCACGCCAGACAAACAAGGGCAACTGTCTCAATACTTCAACAAAATGGCAACTTTAACCAGACTAACTGCAAGGAAAGCCTTGCAGGCTCTGGGATTCATGGCATCTTGCATCCTACTGATACCATGTGCAAAGCTGCATATGAGGAAACTACAATGGTACCTACAAAACTTATGGTCTCAACACAGCCACAGCTTGGAAACAATTATACCACTCATTCCATGCCTACAAAAGGAATTTTTGTGGTGGGCTCAAGCATGCCAAAGAAACACAGGTCTCCCTTTCTGTTTACCTCAAGCAACTCAAATCATCACAACGGACGCCTCAGACTATGCCTGGGGAGCACAAATGGCAGATCAGTGCATTCAGGGAAAATGGTCCCAAAAAGAGAAGCACCTACACATCAACCAAAAGGAGATGCTAGCCGTGCAAAATGCCCTTATGACCTTCAAGGACGTACTGCATCCAGGCCAGCTATTGACAAGGACAGACAACACCACAGTCATGTGGTACATAAACAAACAGGGGGGAACTCATTCATACCCCCTGTGCAGGCAAGCCATGACCCTGTGGAACACAGCTCTGGAATTACAAATTCAACTACAGGCACAATTCCTGCCAGGGAAGGAAAACACACTGGCAGACAACTTGAGCAGAAACATGACAGACCCAAACGAATGGAAGTTGCATCCTCAAGTCTTCTCAAAGATAACTTAGGCATGGGGACAACCAGACATGGATCTATTTGCTACCCACAGAAATTACCAGTTGAAAAAATTCTGTTCAAGGACCTATCATCCACAGGCCTGGAAAGTGGACACACTCTCCTTCAATTGGACAACATTGACAGTCTATGCCTTCCCGCCTCTTCCTCTACTGACCAAAGTTCTATTAAAAGCCAGAGCAGAGAGGCCACAGATGATTCTCATTGCTCCAGACTGGCCACGACAGCACTGGTATCCTCTCCTAAAGAGCCTGTCACACTCACCACCATGGATCCTACCTCTAGTTCCTCTTCTGTTGTCCCAGCACAACTACAAAACCCTTCACAGCCAGCTCAAAACCTTAAATCTAGCTGCATGGAGAATACCTTAATTTCCCAACAGACTCTCCTCTCCAAGGAGGGTGCAGAATGTCATCTTGGAGGCCAGAAGACCCTCTACTAGAAAAACCTACTCCGCCAAATGGAAACGATTTTGTTCCTGGAATCAAGAAAAGGGCCAGAATCCTTGGGTAATAAATATACCTCAAATTTTACAGTACCTAGCTGAGATGTTAAACAGTGGCCTTTCCTTCTCCTCCATCAAGATCCACGCTTCAGCCATTTCTGCACAATACAATACAGATCCTCCTTTATTTTCACATCATCTATTAAGGCAGTTCCTCAGAGGGGCAAAAAATATAAAACCCCCACGGAAACCACCAGTCCCAGCTTGGGACCTCAACTTCGTATTGGAAAAGCTGACCTTGCCTCCCTTTGAGCCGGCTTCTTCAACAGAGCTAAAATACTTGTCGTGGAAAACAGCCTTCCTTCTGGCTATTACCTCAGCACGCAGGATTTCGGAGCTACAGGCCCTCATGGCTGTGCAACCATTCATCATTTTCCATCAGGACAGAGTTTCCTTACGAACCAACCCTACCTTCATGCCAAAGGTTGTATCCAGTGTAGCTTTGAATCAGACTATTCATTTACCTACCTTTTATCCAAATCCACAGACAAAGGAGAGAGACTACTACATTCCTTGGACATTCACAGACAACTTCGTTATTACTTGGACAGAACAAAGTCCTTCAGGAAATCTGAGCAGCTCTTTGTGTCCTATGCTACAGGTGCTCAAGGAAAGGCAATTTCCAAACAGACAATTTCAAAATGGATAGCCCACTGCATACGCTTTTGTTATTCATTTCATGGAAAATCTGTGCCTGTATACATCAAATCCCACTCCACCAGGGCTACAGCTACCTCTACAGCTTTTCCTCAGGGGGGTCCCTACCAAGGACATTTTGGAAGCAGCTACTTGGTGTTCAGTGCACACTTTCTCCAAGCATTACCACCTTCCACTATACTCTAAATCTAGAGCGGGCTTTGCCACAGCAGTCCTGCAGGGCATCCTAGCCCCTCCTAGTTCCACTTAGTACCTACCACCCTTACTTAGCTTTGGGATTCTACCCATCTGTAATGACTGCAGCTTTATGCACGATGAACATAGTACAGTTTTGTACCTACCATAAATGTAGATGTTTGAGTGCTCATATAGCTGCAGTCCAGGTTACCCTCCCTCCATCCCCTCTTAGGACAGGCCTTATGACAAACACCTTTGTCATACAACCTATTTGGGGTATTCTTTTATGGTGTATTTGCTTGCAACTACTGTTTTCTGATTTATCTAGATTGCATGTTTGCATAATATTATGTTTTGCCTTCCTTCTGGGGGCACCTGACATCTGGGGAAAGAAAAACTGAAGAAAATGGTGTCGGCTGCCTCTTTTATCCCCCTGTCGCACTGAGGTCGGGGAAGAAGCGACGACAACCGACCCTGGACCAAGACTTTGGGATTCGGCTGACTGCGGGGACCGCCTGACGGCAGGATAACCCAAGTGTGATGACTGCAGCAGTATATACACTCGAACATTTACATTTATGGTAGGTACAAAACTGTACTTTTTGTATGTTAAAGTACCAGCAGCATGTTATGGGACTACTTAAACAGAAAATTATGTTGATTCCTGACTGTGCTGAACACACAGAATTACAGGATTTAATGCATTCTGCAGAACAAGTTGGAAAACATACTTTGCAATGTGGTTTTGATATTTTAGAAGCATCTTGCAGGGCTGCTGTCACTGTGTCTGTACTTAGGAGGCATGCTTGGCTTAAGGAGCAAAACTTGCCAGATCATGTTAAAGCTAAATTACTGGATGCTCCCTTAAACCAAGACCGCCTGTTTGGCAACAAAGCAGAAGTAATCCTCAAAAAGATGGAGGAAAAAGCAAAATCTATGCAAACTGTTAAAGATTTCCTGCAAGTACAGCCTCCCAGATTTAGTAGGCATTGACCTTCAAAGAATTGGTCCTTCCCAGCCTCTTCCAGGCCTTCTCAGTCTAAACCCAGGAACAGCAGACCACCTAGGTTACAGTCTCAGGCTACGAACAGGCCTAAGCAGTGGGGGGGCTCCCACTTCCAAAGCAGGGAGTAGTAAGACACTCCCCTACAGAAAAATGGCACAATGACTTAACTTTAACCCTTCCAAGCCCTGCTCAACTGCCTGCTCCCTTAGGAGGAAAGCTCGCCCTGCATGCAAAAAACTGGGAACTCATTACCCAGGACAAATGGGTTTTGAATATAGTTTCCCAAAGATGCAGATTCCACTTCCACACCCTACCATCCCCAAATGGATGGCCAGACCTACCCCCAAATCAGTGGGCAGAGGCTCTACAGCAGGTTCTCTCTCTTCTAAGTGTCAGGGCTATTCAGCCTGTCCCAGCAGAAGAAAGGGGGCAAGGTTTTTGTTCAAGACTTTTCCTGTTACCCAGAAAAGAACGCTGCTTGTGTCCTTTCCTGGACCTCTCTACTCTAAACACCTTTTTGGTAATCCCAAAATTCAAAATGCTAACACTTCAACAGCTGCTTCCTATGCTAGGCAAAGATGCCTGGATGTTCATCGTGCATACAGCTGCAGTCATAACAGATGGGTTCTCCTGCCGTCAGGCGGGTCCTCGGTCGGCCGAATTCCAAAGTCTAGGTCCGGCGTCGGTTGTCGTCGCTTCTTCCCTGACGTCAGTGCGACAGGGGTATAAAAGAACCAGCCGACGCCATTTTCTTCAGTCTTTCTTGCAGCGGTGCCAAGCAGAAGCACTTCGCAAGTGCCGGTCGGCCAGCTCCTGAGATTACGAAAATTTGGAACCGAAGTCTTCTTAAAGCTAAGTACCCGTTGAAACTTTTCTTGCCTCAGACCGATGTCAGACAAAGTTAATAATTGTATTTCTTGTGGGAAGCAAATACCGCATAAGGATTTCCATTCCCTCTGTATACCTTGTTTAGGCCCAGACCACGACGTCTCGGTCTGTCGCTTTTGTGCTACATTCAACAAACGCACTATTAAGCGTCGGGGAGTTCGCCCAGCATTATTTTGGGAAAGCATTTAACTATACTATGTCGCCGGATACTCCCACTCCGGTTTTGTCTAAGAATTCGCAAAGACAAGTACCGTTACACGAGGTCCGCTGCCTCTATCGACACCACGCCAAAGCCGGCTACCGTGCTCCGGTTCTCAGCGAGGCCTCGCAGCCCCTGATTACCGACACATCTTTGGCGGTGTCTCCTGTACCCGAGTCGCAGGTTCCTCGCCCACACCCTGACTACAGATACCGAAGCCACTCTTGGCGTTGAAACACAGAATGTGGACAGGTCCACCTCCACTCAAGGTGTCTTCAGACCTTCCTCTTCTTTCTCCATCAAGGCTTTCACCAAGTCTAAAGCTACCATGCACCCTAAGAGACCAGCTACACAGGGCCCATCTCCAGGCCCCATGCCTAAGAAACAGATGCTTAAAATGGCTGAGGATTTAATTACTCTAATCAGAGGTTCTCAGCCACCTCCGGACAAAAGACCCAGAGTGGAGGAAGATTCTCCCCCCTCTGATCAGGGCTCCATTATTTCAGAGCACTCTGATTATCAGGAACAGTCTTACTCCCCTTTTGAAGACTCTGATGCAGAGGAATCTATTCCTTCTGTATCCCCCCCTGAGGATTACTCATTTGGTGAAACTCTGCATACCTTAAGGGAACACTTCCACTGGGAAGGCCAGGATTATTCAGATTCCAAGAAAAGGCTCAGGGAATTTCTTTTGTTACCCCAGCACAGGCCTCTGGCTATTCCTCCTGTTCTGGACATCCTAGATGATGTTTACTCAGAGGCCTGCCTTAACCCGGACTCTCTTCCTCCAGCTCCAGTTAAGCCTGACAGGTACTACAGGGTTCCTGACTCACACCAATTTCTATACAAAAGCCATGCTGCTGACCTAGAAACCATCTCACAGGGGCCCAAGGGAGTTGAGGCCTCCATTGCCAAAAACCCATTGCCTTCCGAGAGGGATTCCAGATCCTTAGAAAGGTGGGGAAAAAAGGTATATACCTCGGCTACCTTATCCATGAGGGCCTTAAACTGTCGGTTACATATGCTAAAATACCAACAGTTTCTGTTATCTCAATTGAAAAGTAAAATGTCACAACCTGAACAACCAGACATGAAGGAGTTGCAGGATTTGATGCATAGTGCAGAACAAGTGGGTAAACATACCTTACAATGTGGTTTTGATGCTCTAGAGGCCTCATGTAGAGCTGCTGTTACAGGCTCAGTCATACGTAGGCATGCCTGGCTCAAGGAACAAGCCTTGCCTGATCATGTCAAAGCTAAATTACTAGATGCCCCTCTTCAAAATAATGTACTATTTGGGGCAAATGCTGAGGAAGTATTACGGAAAATGGAGGAAAAGGCTAAATCAATGCAAACTGTGAAAGAATTTCTGCAGGTTCAACCCCACGTTTTAGTAGAAATTGGCCTTCCAAAAACTGGTCCTTTCCTGCCACAGACAGACCCCAAAGAGGCAGATACAGGCGCCCGAGGGGCAGAGGGCAAACACAAGGCTCGTACAGAGGCAGACAATGGCAAGCTCCTACACAAAGAGGTGGTGAGGACAACTCGCAATCTTTCAGAAAGCAAAACCAATGACTTTCCCCTTTGCATGCCAACCAGGTCTCAAATGGCAGCCCCCTTAGGAGGAAAGCTGGCACTATTCTCAAAAAATTGGCATATTGTCACAAAGGACAAATGGATCCTGAACATTATAAACAGAGGCTACAAATTCCATTTTCATACCCTTCCAAAAATGAAAGGCATGCCAAACCTGCCACACAATGAAAGGGCAGAGGCACAAAAGCAAATTTCAGATCTTATAAACATGAAAGCTATTCAAGAGGTACCTACGCACGAACAGGGTCAAGGTTTTTATTCCAGGCTATTTCTGGTACCAAGGAAGGGAAAAGATTGGAGACCTATTTTGGACCTATCCATCCTAAACACATTTCTACTTGTACCAAAATTCAAGATGCTCACTCTACAGCAACTTCTTCCCATGCTGGGCAAGGAGTCTTGGCTGGTAACATTGGACCTCAAGGAGGCATACCTGCATGTCCCAATCAGACAAAATTGCAGAAGATACCTCAGATTTCTTGCAGGTTCAACCCATTATCAATTCTCTGCATTGCCCTTTGGTTTATCTACTGCACCCAGAGTATTCACGAAATGCCTGGCATCAGTAATTGCCTACTGCAGACTTCAAGGGATACAAATATACCCTTATTTGGACGACTGCCTGATCCAAGCGGACAGCAAGCACATTCTTCTGAAACATCTGGCTTATGTAATAATGTTATTAAACTCTCTAGGATACACAGTCAACAAAGAGAAAACAAGACTAATACTCTCTCGGAAGATAATTTTTCTGGGTGCCAATTTGGACACAAACACCCAGATGGCCTACCTCACGCCAGAGAAGCAGGGGCAACTAATTCAATATTTCAGAACACTGGCAAATTGCACCAGGCTGACTGCAAGGAAAATCCTGCAGGCTCTGGGATTCATGGCATCTTGCATCTTACTAATCCCATGTGCAAAGCTGCATATGAGAAAACTACAATGGTACCTAAAAAACATATGGTCTCAACACAGCCACAGTTTGGAAACAATAATACCACTAATTCCATGTCTGCAAAAGGAATTTCTGTGGTGGGCTCAAGCATGCCAAACAAACACAGGTCTTCCATTCAGCAAGCCTCAAGCAAATCAAGTCATCACAACAGACGCCTCGGACTACGCCTGGGTGGCGCACATGACAGACCGGTGCATTCAGGGCAAATGGACCTGAAAAGAAAAGTACCTTCACATCAACCAAAAAGAAATGCTAGCAGTGATAAATGCTATTACAGCTTTCAAGGACCTTCTACAACCAGGTCAGGTATTGATAAGAACAGACAACACCACAGTTATGTGGTACATAAACAAGCAGGGAGGAACACATTCTTATCCCTTATGCAGACTGGCCATGTCACTTTGGAACATGGCCATGGACTTACAAATGGAACTACAAGCACAGTACTTGCCAGGCAAGGAAAACACGCTGGCAGACAACCTAAGCAGGAATATGACAGATACACACGAATGGAAGTTGCATCCAAAAGTTTTTACAGAAATAATCCAAGAATGGGGAAGACCAGACATGGATCTCTTTGCTTCCCACAAAAATCATCAATTGGCAAAATTCTGTTCAAGGATCTTCCATCCAAAGGCCTGGAGAGTGGACGCTCTCTCTTTCAGTTGGACATCAATGACAGTTTATGCCTTCCCACCTCTTCCTCTGCTGCCCAAAGTCCTATTGAAGACCAGAGCAGACAGACCACAGATGATCCTCATTGCTCCGGACTGGCCAAGGCAACACTGGTACCCACTCCTGAGGAGCCTGACGCATTCCCCACCATGGACCCTGCCTCTAATGCCTCTTCTTCTGACTCAGCACAACTTCAAAACTCTTCACAGTCAGCTAAAAACACTCAATCTAGCTGCATGGAAGGTTCCTTAGCATCGCAGCAGGCCCTGCTCTCCAAGGAGGTGCAGGATGTCATTTTGGAGGCCAGAAGGCCATCAACTAGAAAAGCTTACTCTGCAAAATGGAAACGTTTTTGTGTTTGGAATGAGAAAAAGGGCCAGTGCCCTGGAAAACTGAATTTACCTCAAATACTACAATATTTGGCTGAACTGCTAAACAGTGGACTTTCGTTCTCCTCCATCAACATCCATGCCTCAGCCATTTCTGCAGAATACAACACTGATCCACCTTTATTCTCTCACCCTCTATTAAGACAGTTCCTCAGAGGGGCTAAGAATTTAAGACCTCCAAGGAAACAACCAATACCTGCTTGGGATCTTAATTTCATTTTGGAAAAACTGACTTTGCCTCCTTTTGAACCAGCTGCCTCATCAGATTTACAGTATTTGTCCTGGAAAACAGCTTTCCTTCTGGCTATCACTTCAGCTCGTAGAGTTTCAGAACTACAGGCTCTTATGGCTGTCCAGCCTTTTATCATCTTCCATCAGGACAGAGTTTCATTACGTACCAACCCGTCCTTTATGCCTAAAGTGGTATCCAAGGTAGCTTTAAATCAGGCCATACATTTACCTACTTTTTATCCTAATCCTCAAAACAAAGGGGAGAGATTAATGCATTCCTTGGACATCTACAGACAACTGCGTTATTATTTGGACAGAACAAAACCTTTCAGAAAATCAGAACAGCTTTTTGTGGCCTATGCGGTAGGAGCTCAAGGAAAGTCAATATCCAAACAGACAATCTCAAAATGGATAGCCCACTGCATACGCTTTTGCTATTCCTTTCATGGCAAAACTGTACCTACAGGCATTAGAACTCATTCTACCAGGGCCACAGCCACCTCTGCAGCCTTCCTCAGAGGAGTTCCTACCAAGGATATTTTAGAAGCAGCCACTTGGAGTTCTGTGCATACCTTCTCTAGGCACAACAATCTACCATTATACTCCATATCTAGAGCAGGCTTTGCCACTGCAGTCTTGCAGGGCATTTTGGCTCCTCCTAGCTCCACCTAGTGCCTACCACCCCTTTCTTAGCTTTGGGATTCTACCCATCTGTTATGACTGCAGCTGTATGCACGATGAACATAGTAGTTTTGTAGCTACCATAAATGTAGATGTTCGAGTGCGAATACAGCTGCAGTCCAGGTTTCCCTCCCTCCTTCCCCTCTAGGGGTCTTCTTTTATGGTGTATTTGCTTGCAACTACTGCTCTTTGATTATATTGCATTGCATTATTCCATAATTTTATGTATTGCCTTCCTTCTGGGGGCACCTGACATCTGGGGCAAGAAAAACTGAAGAAAATGGCGTCGGCTGGTTCTTTTATACCCCTGTCGCACTGACGTCAGGGAAGAAGCAACGACAACTGGCGCCGGACCTAGACTTTGGAATTCGGCCGACCGAGGACCCGCCTGACGGCAGGAGAACCCATCTGTTATGACTGCAGCTGTATTAGCACTCGAACATCTACATTTATGGTAGGTACAAAACTGTACTTTGGCAACCTTAGACTTAAAGGAAGCTTACCTGCACATTCCAATAAGAGAATCTTGAAGGAAATAACTACGCTGCAGGGCAGGCTCCATGCATTATCAGTTCTCTGCACTTCCCTTTGGCTTATCTACTGTGCCCAGGTTATTCACGAAGTGTCTAGCTCCAGCCATTGCATTTTGCAGGCAGAAAAATATTCAGATATACGCATACCTGGACGATTGTCTGATTCAGGCAGAAAGCCAGGAATTGCTATTAAAACGTCTGGCATTCGTAAAGAAACTTCTGACCTCACTGGGGTACACCACAAATGAAAAGAAATCTCATCTAGTACCATGCCAACAGACTGTATTCCTGTGAGCAAGCTTGAACACAACTTCCCAGATGGCTTTCCTCACTCTAGAGAAACACGTTTATTTGACAACCTACTTCAAACTACTGGCCACAAAGACCCAGCTACCTGCAAGGAAAATTCTGCAAGCCCTGGGGTTCATGGCCTCTTGCATTCTACTAATTCCATGTGCAAGACTGTATATGAGGAAACTACAATGGTATCTAAAAAGCCTATGGTGTCAACATTCTCAGGATCTGGAATCAATGATTCCTATCATTCCTTGTATAAAGACAGAGTTCCTTTGGTGGGCAGAGGTCTGCTACCACAACAAGGGGCTCCCTTTCACTCTACCCCCTGCTGCCCAAACCCTAACAACAGACGCATCAGACTATGCATAGGGGGCTCACTTGGCAGGGCAGTGCATTCAGGGCAAATGGAACCCGAGACAGATGCACCTGCATATCAACCAAAAAGAAATGTTACCTGTACAGAATTCCCTGACAGCCTTCAAAGACCACATTCTTCCAGGACATTTATTGGTAAAGACAGATAACACCACAGTTATGTGGTACATAAACAAGCAGGGGGGAACCCACTCATACCCTCTCTGCAGACTAGCTGTGGCTCTGTGGAACACAGCCTTGAGCTACCAAGTGCACCTACAGGCTCAATTCCTGCTAGGCAAGCGAAATTCTCTGGCAGACCTAAGCAGAAATCTCATGGACCCACACGAATGGAAACTGGAACCAAAAATATTTAACCTCTTGAGGAACAAATGGGGACTCCAGAGATGGAATTGTTTGCCTCCCCTCAAAACTACCAATTGGACAAATTCTGCACAAGGACTTCCCACAGTCAAGCTTAGAAAGTGGATGCCCTGTCCTTTACCTGGGAAAGCCTCTCGGTTTATGCCTTTCCCCCTCTGCCTCTCCTCTCGAAGGTTCTGCTAAAGATCAAACAGGATAAGCCAAGGACAATACTGATTGCACCAGACTGGTCACACCAGCACTGGTACCCCCTCTTGCACAGTGTGACACTGCTGGAACCATGGCACCTGCCTCAGATCCCTTCCCTGCTGTCCCAGCAAGCGGGCCACATTCTGCACCCTCAGCTTCAAACCCTGAACCTTGCCGCCTGGCTAATTCCTTGAGCTCTCCAATAGCATCTCTCAGCAAGCAGGTGCTAGATGTCATTCCGGAGGCAAGGAGGCCTAGTACTAGAAAATCCTATGCTGAAAAGTGGAAAAGATACTGTTCCTGGTGCCAGATGCAGGGGGATGGGCACAATGGCGCCTAGCTTAACTCATATTCTTCAGTACTTAACAGAAATGCTCCACAAGGGCCTATCCTTCTCGTCAATTAAAATTCATGCCTCTGCCATTTCAGCACATTATAATATTGAACCACCCTTCTTCTCTCAACCTCTGCTAAAGCAATTCCTCAGAGGTGCCAAAAATTTAAGATCCCCCAGGAGAGCCCCTACTACAGCCTGGGACCATAACTTTGTATTGGAAAAACCCACTCTCTCTCCTTTTGAGCCAGTTGCAACTGCAAAGTTGAACAGCCTTCCTTCTAGCCATCACTTAAGCAAGAGTGTCTGAATTACAGGCCCTCATGGCAGTGGAGCCCTTCTTTATTTTCCATGCAGATAGGGTTTCCTTCAGGACCAATCCTTCCTTTATGCCCAAGGTGGTGTCTAGAGTGGCCTTAAACCATTCCATTCATTTGCCTACCTTTTTCCCGAATCCACAAAACAGAGGAGAACGAATACTGCACTCTTTGGACGTGCACAGACAACTTAGATTTTGTTTGGACAGGACTAAGCCTTTCAGAAAATCTGAACAGTTGCTAGTTGGCTTTGCTTCAGGAGCAGAGGGGAAGGCCATTTCAAAGCAAACCATTTCTAAATGGATAGCACATTGCATTCATTTCTGCTATAAGCACCATGGAAAACCTACCCCACAGGGGATAAGATCATATTCCACCAGGGCTGCATCTACCTCTACAGCCTTTCTCAGAGGAGTCCCTACCAGGGACATCCTAGAAGCTGCTACCTGGAACTCTGTACATACCTTCACCAAGCATTACCACATGCCTATTTTTTCCAAATCCAGAGCTGGTTTTACCACTGCAGTCTTGCATGTCTTAATAGCTGGCCCTAATGCTCTCTAAACTTCCTCCTCCCTTCCTTAGCTTTGGGAATCAGTCCAAATGTGATGACTGCAGCAGTGAAACACAAAGAGCATAGTACATTTGTGTACACTTACCGTAAATGTAAATGTTCGAGTGTATTCACTGTTGCAGTCCTGGTTACCCTCCCTCCAGCCCCCTGACTTCTCTTTGCTATACCTTTCCTTCTTGTTTGGTGTATTTAAGCTTTCTAGTGTATTTGCTTTTTGATGGAGGTGTACCATAACATATATTTGCTTCCCATTGTGGGGGCACCTGACATCTGGGGCAAGAAAAACTGATGTAAAGGCATCGGCTGCATGTTTTATACCCCTGATGACCTGACGTCATAAAAGAAGAGATGGCATCCGATGCAGGAATCCAGGACTCTGGTATTTAGGCTGGCTGAGGGCTAC